>NW_027272663.1:0-225669 GCF_040938485.1 Diadema antillarum
GCATCAGAGTGGCAAATATGCTAAATGGATAGATACAATGTATTATAAGTAAAGCAAGACGAAGTAGATAGTGCTGGAATCCAAGTCTGCAGGCTTTTTTTCAATCACCTTGTTAAAGCAACCCTCAACTCTTATCCCATTAGTATTTATATCCCTACCTTCAAATTTCCTCTCATAATCCTCTCACTCACCCCCCCCCCCCCAATATGTTCATTGGCATTGCACATTGTGTTACGCATACTGTATAACCTAGACGGCAATTAACCTGCATAATCTGAAAGAGTTGATGACTTGAACGGAAAATACAAAAAGTGTGTGGAGGATATGGAGACTGCAGATGCTCACGGCTACAAGCGTGCTTTTCATGCGCTCAGCGCCATGCACCGAGGCAAGCCCTGCCACCATGCGACACGCAGCTCGTTAATCTAGAAATGGAAGTTTCTTCCGCCGTGAAACTGTTACGGTTGGGATGCCTTATTCATGGGCTAATTATGAATTAGTTGTCCTGCAGCGCGTTTAAGGATACCTGGCTCATCTCTTACCCGCCCGCCATCCCGCTCAGTCTGAGCATCTTCCTTTCTTTCTCATTCTCCTTCTCCTTCACCCAATTTCCCTCTAATTAGCAATTTATTCCCTATTCCATAACATTTATTTCACTTTTTGTAATGTATTCTAAAAACAAATATACAATTTGCACCAAATTCCAGAAATGACAGGTGCCTTCATACTGTCTGATGCAAATAGACCTGTAAACTCATGAATTGAAGTAACATTGTTTACCTTTTAAACATTTTCTATTCTACCGAGTGTCCCAGGATTATTGTAATGGAGTTGATGTAGTCTCAGATTAAAGATGGTGACAAGTCGAGACATATAGAGTTAAAAGTTGCTGTTGTTGTTTAAAAAAAAAAAATTAAACAAGTGAAAATGGCCAAAACTCTTTTGGTAATCTAACTTACAGAGACTCATATTGGTCAACACAGTTTATGTTTAATACTTTTTCCCATGCAAACCCCCCTGAACACAGAGTGCACTATAAAAAGGAGTTTGATGAGAGGATATGTGGGACTAATATGGGTTCACCAACAATTTTCTTAGTAACAAACTGTACATTGCAAAAATTCAGAGAAACTTTGCAATGACCACCTGTTGCCATTGGAACCAATGCACTCCCAGGTAATGTATTGGATCTCTCACATGTCTTATGTGCCGGTGTCTACTTTGGTGCTATTGTATTATTGTTAATGTTGTGAGCACAAGCCTACATAGACAGTATCCGCTGACTAGATGAGACAGAAGAAGGGTCATGGGATAAATACCACAGGATGACCATCATAATTTGTGTGGACAGAGCACGAACAAACACACAAACAAACAAACAAACAAACAAACATACAAATTAAATCATTATCAACACAATGGTTCATTCACCCCTGAACCTGACTGGACAAAATCATATGCATGGACAAAGTCATTTAACCTTTCCCCAGAACAAGTGCCACCTGTAAAATATGGGGGCATCTTTATCACCGATATAAACCCATACACTGAATACCTGCTACTTATGCAGGTAGGCCTATATCCTCCCTCAATGTGTGCGCTCATGTTATGTAATCAGGCAATGAATCTATTCCACATTTTGGTCTACATGTGAGCTAGTGTACTATGAGACTTGAGACCAAAGTGAAACCACAGAGTGATACCTTTACACTACTACTGACGCCACATTTCAAACCATTACACTGCTTACAAGTAGCAAGTTAGCATAGAGTGCAATGACCCCTTGCATACAGTATGCATACAACAAAATCTAAAAGGCACATACTGCAATATACATGTAATGATTCAAGCATTGAAACAAACAGAGAGAAAGTACAATATTCACAAGGGAACATCATAAATGATTTATTCAAACATCTGTATGTAATTCCTATATTTTTTAGCTTGTCTGATGGTGTTCTTTTAAATATTATGTAGGCCTACATACTTCTTTGTTCTATTTTGGGGGTGGGGTTGAATAATCAACTTCTAAAGAAACCGATTACGAAGCATTATTTATAAGCTTGAAGAGCTCTGTATATTGTACCAGTTGATTTCCTAATGTTTTGAGTATCAACGCCAGATCACTCCTTGAGTTAACAATACTAATTACCATCTCATCTCATCTCAACATTTCATTCTACAGGTGTCTTGTCCTGCCCTGATTGAGCACTGTCCCTCCACTTCCTCCCCCCCCCCCCGCCCCCACTCACTATAAACCAATGAATATTTTCCTGTACCAAAAACCTCCTGAGTATATGTATATGTATCACCTTGCCACCCTCCCCCCCCCCCCCCCCCCCCTCCATGGCTGGTCTTTTGTTTTGTAGCCACTGGTGGTGTTTTATCTGTCTGTGAGTGACACAATGGGCCCTCCGGGTCCCCATTGAAAAGTGAGGTCTCGATCCCTCCCAGCTCCATTATCCTCCTCAGACCAAATGGACAGAGCACTAGAGTAAATACACACAGATCTATGATGGGCTCAGGTGCTTTGGCCTTTTTATTTATGGGTACAAATGTAGCTACTGCTATATTCTGGTCTCTTATTTAACCCCCCCCCCCCCCCTTCATCCCACTCTCTCTTCTCCACCAACTCTCACTGTCTTCCATGCCCCATGGTCAAATATTCCATTGATGACTATTTGCAGGTTCAAAACATGAACTGTTTCCCCCAGGTACTCTCAATCTTCAGCACACCAATTTACCCATAGAAGACAAGTCCTTGGTATCAGGTAGGTGTCTATGGTAAATGCATGTCATAGCAAAATCCATTAGTTCTCAACTGGGTTAAAGGACAAGTTCACCTTCATAAACATAAGGATTGAGAAAATGCAACAATATTAGTAGAACACATCAGTGAAAGTTTGAGGAAAATTGGACAATCGATGCAAAAGTTATGAATTTTTTAAATTTTTGTGTTGGAACCGCTGGATGAGGAGACTACTACAGCTTGTGAGTCATATGCGTACAACAGTATAAAGAAAATATAAAAGAAAATTCAACATATTTTCACTTTTTTCGCATAATAAAAGAGCAATTGACTTGCCTCTTTCTAAGGGCAGGGGGAATAATATTACCCATAACATGTATCGGTAACGAGTCAGGGGAATGTGTACTTTTTTCAAAAGATGGAATTTTGTGAAATTCTCTTTATATTTTCCTTATATTGTTGTACGCATGTGACATCTAAGTTATTCATACACTGCAGTAGTCTTCTCATCCAGCGGGTACTGCACAAAAACTTCAAAAAATCATAACTTTTGAACGGATTGTCTGATTTTCCTCAAACTTTCAATGATGTGTTCTACTAATATTGCTACATTCTCTCAATCCTTATGTTTATGAAGGTGAACTTGTCCTTTAATGCTTCTACTAGACACCCACCACCTTTCCTTTCTTCGCATTTTCCTGTGCATGATAGACATGTAGGCTACTTGATTTATGATGTGACCCAGGTCATGCATTTACAATGCAGCATGGATTTCCTTTGTCCTTTAAAGCTACAATGCCTGTGATATTTTTCTTTCTCTCTCCCCATACATGAATTAGAAAAGTTAGAGTACATTATAATTTATATACAGTATATCTATAATTTTTTTTTTTAAATCTATATATATTTTTTTATCCCTTTCTGTTCCTATTTGATGGGACAGAACAATGACATGTGGTATTGAATTATGCATTTAATAGACATGAGATATGAAGAACAACACTGGAAAACCCAAGAGTGACTTTTACCCAGGCAATAAGAATCAAACATTCATGATATACATTTTCAGTTTTGTTTGTAGATGTTATAGCCTTCATACAACTGTCTGGTGTGATGAAACAAACACCCAAGATCCGACCTGCACGCCAGAAGAAACAAAGTCTGTGATTTGCATTGGCGCCTTGAGACCCATACAGACACACACTAATCACTGTGTAGTTCACACTGTATCATGCCCATGCACTTTACAATGAAGCTATAATAGTCTCAATGGCTGACTCCATGGGAAGAGAGGAAGTCATTTAGGTCTTAAGGAAGAGGTCATTATCCCTTTATCCCCCCTTTCCTTTGTTTTTTCTCTCGCTTTCTTTCTATTTTCTCTACCTTATTTTCTTCCACACCACCGCTTAGGAGAATCACTCCCTATCCTGTGTACAAACTCTCTTTCTTTTTTATCGCTTTCTTTTTTTGCCCCTTCATTTCTTTCAAAAATGTGGTGATAAAAATCACTGAGGAAGCATGCCATTAACTGCAGCCCAGTGTTGGCTGGTTCAATAGGAAATGATTAGCCAAGTGAATTAGGGGTGCCCACAATGCATGGAGTGGTAATGGCAAAAGCATGCCTGAAACATTATTGGCTGAAGATTATAAGCTGGGCTGTACAATGATAATTTCATTTTATATTTTCTCTCATATTTTTCTCATATTTTCTCTTCCTCCTTTGGGAATACATGTGCTTTGATTGGAATGCAAAATCTGTGTTAACTATAAAGAGGGAGTTGTGTAAGTTCATATCTGTGGTGCATGATTTGAGCTTGTTCAAGAGCAGTGTATTCAGCATATGGAAAGGCTGTTTCACTCACTACAACTATATCACGTGTTTCAACACATACCCCGCTGCATACAAGTATATTTCTCTACTAAGAATGTAACAACGCTGTGATGAACACAACTGTATGCTATAACTTCACTAATAATCATCATTACATGTTATTCACGGCTTGTGGCTACATTTCTGAGCTTTTGTACAATCTCTTCCGCTAATGGCCCCTGATTCAAAAAGGAAGAAAAAATATATATATTCCTGTTTTTCCATCAGCATAATTCCCTGCCTATTGCGCAGAAGGATTAAATTAGTTTGCGCTTGTATTCTTGATGTGGACATTTTGACAATGTACCTCTATTATGGTGCTATGACAAAGAAAGGTATAAGAAATTCCTAAAAATCATTTCTAGAAGCAATACGACTGAATGCAGCATGAGGAGCTGCCCTGAAGCAGAAGACGATTCTCAAATGTGAAATATGGTAAATAACATCAATAACGATGTTCAAAAAAAGGAAAAGGAAAAGGCATTAATTCTGAAAGCGAGGAAAGCAGGAACGTCCGTAAGATGACACCACATTGCCGGAGGGGGTGGGAGCATTGAATAAAGATGAAAATTGTCGTCAATGCAAGCATTCGATATGGCACCTCTGCGATAACGCATCCAGGGAATCCATGTTTTCGAAAATAGGAGATGCGAAAAAAAAAGAAGAAGAAGAAAACCCAACAGCAACAGCCCCAAACCAAATATGACATGTGTTGCATATCCCTTGGGATATTCACTTCACCAGATATACTTTTTGCCAAATATCCTTCTTTTGATATTATGCTGCAGCAGGTAGGGCCTATACAGCTTGTAGGACTTCTGTTTCTTGTTGAGCTGCCACATTCTCAACAGAACCTAGCTATGATTACATTTTTACTTTGTCATTTTTCGAGAATAGCGTAATTCTATGGAAATCATAAGGTCTTTTATTTATTTATTTTTGTGTGTGTACAACATCATCTTGGAAGATTTTACAATTATAACCATAATACAAAGGTGGAGAAAATGTTGTTTTTGCATCACTTTAATCATTTGTGATGATTTTAGAGCAAAAGAAAAAAAAGAGAAGAAAAACAAGGAAATCAGATATCAAAGCTTGATGACGGATGACACTCAAGAGCGGAAACTACCTTGGGATGAGATACTTGTGGGTGGCAAAAGAAAGAAAGAAAGAAAACAACAACATCTGCAACAAAGGCTCTTAAAAACACTGCACACGATTCTCAACAAGTTCCCCGGCTGTTGATGTAATGGCTCCGCCTCCCTTGAGGAGACAAGTATTTTAGAGGGAAGTCGCAGCTGATGTATCTATTTCCCGGTAATACTCAGAAATAGAAGCAGAGAAGGAGAGATAAATACGGGGAAGATGGACGCTATGCATTTTGTAGCTTGCAGGGAGATCTCCTCGCAAGCACTCTGGAGTGGACAACTCATCAGCGTGGTGCGATGAAATGAATCTTACTAATAGCTCTGTGTTTTGCACTCAGCTCTCTCCTTTTTTTTTTTGGCCTGAAGATCTTGCTAGAGCTATGTTTCTCAGCAAAATGAGAATATGACAAAACTAGGCGAAATATGACGAAAATAGGAGAAATATGGCAAAAATACCTGATGCTCTCAAAGCCCGAGCACCCAGGTCATCTCTAGCCCTCTCAACATCGCAACCTCATCATGTCATTGGCATTGTGCACAAACAAGAGAGCAGCGGTAACAGCAGAGTTAAATGTCCTCCTTTGGAGAACAATACAGGCACTGCGTGACAATGTATAAACACTGCGCAGCATGACCATGAGATGATGTCTACTGCTGTGTAAACACTCCTGTCTACAAATCCACAAGACAGTCACCCTATCTCTCTCTTTTCACATACTACTCATTCAAAATCGTAGGACCTCATTGGTGCGATGTGTTTAGTAGAACACGAGAGTATTTTCTTCTGCTGCCGCAAACACATTCGCCCAAGATTAACCACGAGGAACATGGTTCGGCGACAGTCGTGACATCTGTGAGAAATCCGTGGGGACTTTTTAAAAGACTGCGCCTCCAGCTCTCTCGTTTTCTTTCATCAATGTTCGTGAGGAGCCGATGCACGCTAGGTAGGATGACAATTATAGCCCGCATTCAGGGCAGCGTCAATTATATTCACACTTACGAATGAATGTATGTCTTAGTCCTTTGAGCATGCTGCATGGTAGCAAGTATACCCATCTAGTCTACACAATCATTTGGCAAAGCTGTCAATCACTGGCACAACAATTTCCTAAGAATACAAAACGTGAAATACAAATCTAACTATAACTGCACTGGAGGGGGAAAAAATAAGAGTGTAATGTATCATCCCTCAGTTGTCGAGCCCAAGAATAGCACTTGCGATTTATCTCACAGCGAGTTAATAAGAAAATCAGATGGCATATAGCCTGCAGTGACTACTCTACGTAAATTAATTAAAAAACACAACTGCCTTCTCTATCACTGAAAGCGAAAACAAATATGAGAGAGAGAGAAAAGGATAGAGAGGGGGAGAGATGGGACAAAGATAGAGAAATGAGTGGGACAGATATGGGAGAAATAGAGATAAATGGATAGCTACATAGAAAGAAAATGAAAGGAAATAAATTAAGACAGGGGGGAAAAACAGAAGTTGCTGGAGCAACAAGGTAGAAAGAAAAGGAAAGAAAAGGTAAAGTTTTACAACTACAACAAGAATGTCTCAAAGAAAAACCCATCATACAACACGAGAAATTGCATCTGAGTGCACACAAGAAATCCTCTCACTCAAGCTTAACACATCACTTTAACCTCACACCCAAAATGTTAAGAGCTTGTTACCATGGCAGCGGCAGCTGTGTAGTCCATGCTCTCCTGCATCTCGGGGATGTAGTCCAGACCGGCTGGAGGACACTGGGCGTAGTAGAGGAGGTGCATGGAGGATGGGGAGGGGGGTGTGTGGGGGTGGATGGCAGCATTCATGGTGGGGGCCAAATCTTTCTAGGAAAGGCAGGGCTGAGGGGAGAAGGGGGGCTGAAGATGCAGCACCTGTTTTTGAACTCAATTCCCCTTCTTGAAGTGGACAACACAGATTTACAACTCCCAAGATGGTCCCTGGATAACTTAAGGCAGAATCACAACAGGCTCACAAGAGAATGCACTTCCGTACAACTCATCCCTGGTAAACTTTGTGCACCATATACTCCTTCTTAGAGAAATCTAGCACAGACTTCCCACGACATAATCATCCGACAGGGTCCTTTTAAAAATCCATAATAGGGGGTATGAAGTTCAGGCGACCTGCAGCGATGCACAAATTCAGGCACGCATCGCACTTTCCGAGCGTGAAATTGTGACAGCTCATGTGCCCCTGTAGAGTCGGAGGTCTGACCCTGAGTTTCAGTCAGAATGCGCTGCAAGACCAAAGAAAGATGGGATCTGGTGTGTGATATAATGACACATGTAGCAAACTTCTACCAGCACAAGTGATGGAGATCTTCTCCTGGAAGTGACTTGAAGGATTGTTTACCAAACTTCTTATAGACCACAAGGAAGATGAGGAGGAGGGGGGCTCTGCTGTCCCTATCCTAATCAAATACCTGCCTACCACTATTGTCTGAAGAGGGAACTTTTCTGATTGGGTGAAGGGGGTAATGAAGGCATGAATAGAGGATACAAAGGTAAATGAAATAGAGGGCTGGGGGTTATGAGACACAAACAGGGAAAATGAACAATAGATACACACACACAGTACACATAGTGCACTCTGTGTGTCAGGTGTGCAATAGAGCGTTTGTGTGTGTGTGTGTACTCATTTGCATATCAATTACCACCCTTGCATACAGACTTGGGCTTGCTGGGCCTATTTATCACCACTTCCTCTCAGAGATTGGGCCTAGTGCTTTGATTTCTACCCCAGCTTTGTTTCAATGTTGAGAGGAAACAGAAAAAGACAGAGAGAGAGAAAGAGACAGGATGCATTAGTTAATAGGCATTGTACACGGTGACTTCAAGTCCCTAGTAGTTTGTTGAAACACTGAACTCCACAATCGCTTCTGTCTGCTGGTGATTATATTCATGATACGGCCTGGCCAGTTTTGATAAGCCCTTTAATTTTTTCCCCCTGTTGTGCTTCTGGTAGCAGTGATCCAGGGGAAATGGAGGAGAAAGGTTGGCCAGGTTCCTTAAGTGATTCTTTTTTTTTAATTTTGTTGTTGTTGTTCTTTCTCTTTTCCTCTGGGCAGGGCAGGAAGTGCCTGATATATCACCACCAACAGGAGGAAATGAGGATACTGACAGACACATTACTATGAATATTCATGACATCATACTGACAGATGAGGATGAATATTCATGACTTCCCACTCATGCTGAACATGGGGGAATATTCATGATATTAGTGTGGTGCTCATCTTTCAGAAAGAGTGCGGTTCACTGACCCGATTTGCCTGGTAAACGGTTGTAGATGATCACGTGTACAAGCTGTAAGGGCTTTGCATAGCAGTATTTCCATATCACATGCAGTAATGCTTGATATATTCATTTGGGAATGTTTGTCTTTGTGCTTCTGTGTTTTTTTCTTCACTTTTATCTTGACTATTTCTGTGAATCCTAAATGAAAAAAAAGCACATAAGAATGTTAAGTATCTGAATTATGGGGCAAACTTGTCCAAATCTCAGATTACTGTATAATATCGCTTTAGAACAATATACCAAAACTGAAATCATTTTACTTGCTAACCTTTTCTAAAGAATGACAAAATCATCATTTAATACAATCCCTTGAAAATATGATTTTCTATCTAAATGAGTGCTGCATCTAAACATGCCACTGACTGGATAGTGTGCAAGATATACCAAAGCATTGGATAAATAAACAGTAAAAGGAGGCATTTGACTTTCTGGTGTGAACAGCAAATGAGGACTTATGTGTATGCAAGATCAAGATCATGGATGCATGCTAATTCATGATCTTGTGAGCATGTCAACGTTCTAGTTATGCCTGTAAACATCTCAGCTATAAATCACTCATGCTTAGACTGCTATCTACATACTGATTTGATCTGAGTTGTCCTCCTTGTTCATCATCATCTCACTTAATTTGTTTCCTTAAATACAGAATAGAAGAATCATACCATAAGGTGTTTAAGCCCCCGTTCCACTATGCCGTTCTCGCTACGATTTGACAATTTTCTCAGATCAGGAAGGATCGGGTAAAACCTGAGCCGATCTGGACACAGTACGATGTTAGAACGCTTTAAGTACGCTGCAGTTACGACTACCAAGTGCTTGCTACGCTCTTACTACGATGATCGGGAATTAGACATTGCGATCTCTGCCGCTGCCGGTACGCTTTAGAACGATGTAGCTACACTGTTAGTGCGATGTTGCCGATGTTATCCGATCAATGCACGCTGTATCTACGCTCTGAACGATCTATACGATCTTATCACGCTGTTACCCCGTTCAGAGAGCTGAAAAGTGCCCGATGTGCCCCGATGTACCCCGATTCGACTGTGGGTCAGCAGTCAGTCAACTTATTAGCATGCAGAACCGAAGAAATATACTGTGGACCTCGAAGATTCATTCTTCTTTTTTTACTTTTGATTTTCAAAGTTGTTGTTGCTTCGCTATTCTCACTACTCTTTCTTCATCAGCGAGCCCGTGCTTCTGTGCCTCCAGTGCCCTGGTTATGACCCACTATTTCCCTCTCCTCTCCCCTCCCCCCCCCCCCTTGTCCACCTCGGACTTACTACCTTCTTCACTACTATATCTTTCTATCCTCTCATCAATTTTTTCCTTACAAGAGAGCCGCCATGTGTTTGTTAATGTGCGTCCGTATGTGTGCATGTATGTGTGTATTACTCTGTCTGTCTTTTTTTTTTTGCTACCGCTTAGGGAAATTTGTTGTTGTTGTTTTTTGCAATTATATATTTTTCTCTATGAGGGGACTGCATTCTAATACTACAAGCTCTGCTTTTTAGCAGTCCTTTCCATTTCCAGCAATATTTTGTATGCATTTACCACAGTGACGTAACTGTTATTTGTATCTCTGTTGATAATTTGCCTGTATCTCTTTTACAATGTTATTCTGTTCATCGCATTGTGGTACTGATTTCATGACGTCTGTGTATATGAGCGTTTCTTTGTATTTTTTATTATTTGTTTGTTGGAAGTGAAATAAATCAACTTGAACTTGAACTTGAAGAGCCTCCTCAACTCACGGTTCTTTTGCAGCAATGCATTGTATAAACAAAGACGTGCTGATTTTTCAAAGGATTTTTCTTGATGTCCGTGCTTTTATAGTCCGTCTTCCTCCAGTTGTAGATGATTTCATATTCTTCAAAATTCTGCTATGTCCTCTTCCTCCTCTTTCAGCATCACGTGCAGTCTCTCTTTCTTCGCCTTTTGGGTGGCTGCTTCGCTGCTTTCTTCCATTCTTTTTCTTCATCTCTTCTTCTTCTTCGAAAATTACAGCTAAAATTACTTCCCGTTCTTGTGCCGATGTTACTACGCTCAGAAAGACCTTGTTACGCTCATCCCGCTGCGTTTACGCTGTCACTACGCTCTCCCCGCTTGCCGTACGATTAAAAATATGTCAATTTTGATCGGGGAGATCGGGAAGAAATTTTGAACCGGTTCAAAATTTCTTCCCGATCTGAAAAACTGCCCGCTCCAACCCCGACCTCCACACGCTGCTGCTACGATGCTTCCGATCCCCGTACGCTTTTGCCACTCTCTCCCGATCTGCTAGATCGGGACAGATCGGGGTCCAAATCGTGATAGTGGAACGGGGGCTTTACATTCATTACAGCAATGAAACAGTAACGTAATAAAGTGATATATATCCAAGTACACATAAGTCACATTCTCTCAGGGAACTATTAAGTCAAAATCTGCCAACAGAGGGCACTGTTTACAAAAGCCATTTCATATTGCATGAACTCTGCAGAAAAACACACAAAGGAACTGATCTGCAGCCCTTGAGTAAAAACAATCGCCTGAATGTTAAATACAGGTGAGACCTGACATATAAGCATTGCTGCCATGGTAACAAAGCCCCACCCCTTGTCCAGTGAACTATCTAGCCCCCCCCCCCCCCCTCCTAAAGGTCTTTGCTATGAGTTGTTGACAGCAAACAAACAACAACAACAACAACAGAAATACCAAACTGCAATATCATTATAAAACCATCAACCACACTGAAGTAGACCGTATACAGCTGTATGAGTTCATGACTGAATATTTCACAATTCGTTTGCAGATAGCAGCATTTACGACTTCTTACGCCTACTATGCTTTCCCCCTTTGAATTTCTAGAAGTCCAATGAGAATGCTTAAAAGGCAGAAATCACATTTAGTGGGATGCATTTGCAAAATTTATACTTCAAAATAATGATGTTGATTTAATACAGTCAAACATACGCACACTCTGTTTTTCTTCTCAACTGGAGGAGGATAGGATGCCCCCCAACCGCCCCCCCCCCCAAAAAAAAAAATCCCTATGCCTTACCTGTCCCCATGTTATTTCTAATATCTTTCCCATATGGGCCAAGGAAACGTGTGAAGGGAGCAAATTACATTAATATTCCATTTCTGGTAGATTACACACACCTCTTTATTAAGTCTGTAGTCTTGCAAACAGAGGTCAGAGAGGGTATTAATTGAATAACGCCCCGGCAACGGCACTCTCCTATTAGTGCTGATGCCCCGGGGCTGGACCTACATGTACTCAACTACCGGAGTCAGGGCCCCCACCCGCTAGCCCTGTGCACCATTAGCTGAATTAAATGTCTGCCAGCTACAAACACGAGCCCTAACATAAACACTTTATATTCTCCGACATCCTGTGCTCCGCGCCCTCTCCTTCGCTTGGGATGGTACACGCATAAATAGCAGCTGGGACTAAGGGCACAGCTTGAACTCTCTTCAATGACAAGTCCCTGTGTTCATTTTAAATACTCATTTTTTAATTTTAGGAAATAGTTTAGGATTATCATCATCATCATTATCATTATCAATTATCTTATCATTTCTAGTAAATCATTTGGACAGCATTTTTGAAATATCCAATACTTAATCAGATATCACAGCAGCCACAATTAAGAATGCAAATCAGACCTACGGGTTACCAAACTGAGAAAAAAAAAACCAACCAAATAACAACACACAATTAAGATGCTGAATGGAAACAAGCATGCATGGAATTGAGTTGATAAAGAAGGAAATGCAAAATAACAGTTAGCCAGCAACCTGCAATTCAGACTGGAATATATATAAATTAAAGGACAAGTTCACCTTCATAAACATAAGGATTGAGAGAATGTAGCAATATTAGTAGAACACATCATTGAAAGTTTGAGGAACATCAGACAATCCGTTCAAAAGTTATGAATTTTTGAAGTTTTTGTGCAGTACCCGCTGGATGAGAAGACTACTGCAGTGTATGAATAACTTAGATGTCACATGCGTACAACAAGGAAAATATAAAGAGAATTTCACAAAATTCCATCTGTTGAAAAAAGTATACATTCCCCTGACTCGTTACCGACAAATGTTATGGGTAATATTATTCCCCCTGCCTTCAGACAGAGGCAAGTCAAGTGCTCTTTTATTATGCGAAAAAAGTGAAAATATGTTGAATTTTCTTTTACATTTTCTTTAGACTGTTGTACGCATATGACTCACAAGCTGTAGTAGTCTCCTCATCCAGCGGTTCCAAGACAAAAATTTAAAAAATTCATAACTTTTGCATCGATTGTCCAATTTTCCTCAAACTTTCACTGATGTGTTCTACTAACATTGTTGCATTTTCTCAATCCTTATGTTTATGAAGGTGAACTTGTCCTTTAAGAATCAAATTGATCAGGTGGGAAAGGTGGTAAAAAGACTTGTTAATAGAAAAAAAAACCACTAACAACATGGTTTGGAAGTTCAATTAGCCTTCAGTAGACAACATCAGGATAATGTTGATCAGTTTAAAAAAAAATCAAAACTACTGCACAAAAAGCAATGGAAATAAACAAATGAGGAACAATATATAAGAAAGTATGGATAGGATTATAGTGGAAAAACAAAGTGTGGGGGATAGTGGGGAGAGTATCATACAAGGCTGCTATAAATAGAAGAGAGGCCATAAATTTGAAAGGATGAGATGGCGATATTTCGGTGCACTTTTTCTTTTCCATCCCCAAGAGATCTCGTCCATGTGACGGCAGCCGATCGAAAGCCAATCAATATCCCAGCCTCCAATAATTCCCCAGCCTGAATGGCAATTGATCCGGCGGTAACAAAAGACGCTGGCTGCGACCGGCCACCGATCTCATTGAACGGCAAGGCGGAGAGGCGCAGAAGAAAATGAAATCACTGCGGTGAGAGTGAATAACGCTCGCCAATCAATGCCGGGCTGCTTATACAAATAGATGGAGCAAAAAGAGGCAATTACTGGGTGACAATTCACAAGGGTGAAAGAAAGGCACTTTATGAGAAGCCTGGTTGAGATACATGTTTGGGAGAAGATCCTGTTTTTAAAAGGGGAGATATTCATGAAATTTGGAATACATTTGTCAAAATGTGTAGATTAATTTCATTTGCTTAAAACTGGCAACTATCTCCAACAAAGCAGCAGGATAAGTTGAGGAGTCTAAGAACTGTACACATGACTGGACATGGAGTGATAAGCCATTTTACAAATAACTGGTCAAGATCAGTTACTTTACATACAACAAGAAACAAACATACTATCAACGAGTACAAAAGAAGACAAAATAACAAATCACGTGTCTGTTCATTCTCTACCTCACATAAGTTGTTCCACATTCTTTTGTATTCAAAGGGAATCATTCCATGAACTGGGCACAAAATCTTACCAACTTATGCAACTCTTTTTAACAATAATGATAGTGATAATTCCCTTCTACTTCATCTACCATCAATACACCATCCACAACTAATGATAATTACCCAATCTTATACATTTCCCTATTATTTCTGAGGGTATCATTTCATGAAATCATTGGCATGCTTTTGCCCATTTGCTATCTGTTAACAGATTCATTGCAAAATTTGTGTTGCTCTACGGCCGAATGACAATTATCCGAGGTAAAAGTGGCCCATCTACATTTGCCATAAGTGGATTAGGTGATGAATAGAACAGACACACACGGCAGACACGGGTCACAATTTGGATACCATAGGCATCCACCCTCTCTCCCTCCTTCCTCTAATTTGGTTTTCGCACCTGAGCTGTCACTAAAAACCAGTCCGGCAAATATTTGGTCACCGGTGTTGACGCATCGGAGATTGTAACAGGCTTTCAGGGGCATTCGGTGGCACATTACGGGCATAGCTCCACTACCGCAACAGCAGCAGCAGCAGCGGCAGCCCGCCTGTTCCAATATCAACACGAGAGGCCGCCAAACGAAATAATCTGGTTTATTGACTGTCCGACACAATCAGGGCAGTAATGACACAAATCGAGGGTGACGGGTATCACTCGGGTCTTCATACAATATCATATCACCACTCAAATCCAAAACATGATGCCCCGAACACTGTTGTATGCCTAGATGAAAATTACGGTCTATAATCAATGATTTGTTTTCCAGTTGTCATGTGATCAGCTGTGCATCACATCAAATCAAATCATTTCATAGGCAGACATGTAACAGACAAGATACTTTCACATATGATGCTGCCAATCATTCCCAAAGAAATATATCACAAACGGAGTTGCTCAGTTCATCATGTTCAGCATTACCAGTGGTTTATCAATACTGTCAATGTTTCTGTCACATTCTTTACCTCAGTTTCCCCACAGAACATCCTTTGAAAACCTTGCGTACTTTCAGTCAATTCGAGGGCAGGAGCCAAACGAGCAACCACCCATTTATGTCTGTCACACGAATCATCCATTTGACAGCCACCAAAGATACATTCCATGGTCTACACAAAACTATGTCCATATTCTGAAAGTCACTAATTGCCACACATATAATTAGCAAATAACACTTAATATTTTCAATATTTGAAGACTCATTTGTCCAAATGTGGAATATCCAACACTTAAAAGAGGATTTTTCAATTTCAAATTGAAATGATAATGACTTTCTATAGGTAATATGAAAGTACTGACAATCTTCATCCTTCAAGAAGTGCCATCTCTAAATAAACAGACAATTTGTCAATGAAAATGATAGAGTTGTAGAAGAAGAGGACCACCCCCCAACACATACATATTTTTTATTTTCCAATGACATTTATTCAGTTCCATTCAAACAAGGCCCGAGGCAGTATAATGGTAATCTAAACTGGTATGACTATAAAAAGCAACAAACATATGAATACACACAATGGGCTATAGATACACGTTGAGATGAAAAAAAGAGTAACTTTCTAGTGAGCCTGGTCATTCCTTATTACCAAACGCCACAAGGCACTCACTCCACTAGCAATACAGCGTGTATCAGGGAGCGAAGAAAGCGGAGTCTGTTTGAGTTCGGCACATGATACACCCCTTTTTCTCCCAGCTCTTTTCTTCCGGGATGTTTGCACCATGGGTTACAATACCTCGGCACTCGCCCCCTTGTTTGAGGTAGAGGATGGAGGGAGAGGTATATTCCACCGCACTTTCCCTCCTTTTTTTATTGCGCCAACATTACGCCTGCTTGAGATGGGCAAGTGTACGGTCATTCGCCACTTGCTCAGCAAAGAATATAGAGGGAGTAATGTGATAGGGGTTTATGTTATTTCTTGACAGAGCGCGAGTGCCACGGAGATGGCGGTGGAATGGAGTCAATGGAATATTTGTGTGTACTTTGAACTTGAAATCCGAGTTCTCTTGTACTTTCAGGAGGGAGCCCAGCTGAATATCTTTGGGGGAGGTCGCACCTTCCGGGCTTACACTGCGCTACGAGAGGGCGACATAACTCTGCAGAGTTTGTGTGACTCGGCTGCTCATTGACACCACGAGGAATAGAGGGGTGTTTGAACAAGCTATTACAATCTGATCAACGACTTCCACGATCCCACCCCCAAACTTTTCTTCTTTTTCTTTCAATTCCTTTCAATCCTTTACCTCATCCTGTGAGGAAGAAAATCTTTTTATACGATGCCTGACTGAGGTCATAAAAAGCTTACAGGGCTCCAGTGGGGTGAATGATCTTTAGCACAAACAATTAATAGGTGTGATTCATATTTCCAAGCATTGATCATCTTTCTGAAATCTTAAATATATTTTTTTTTTGTCATACAATACTGTATACGGCATATATTTCGCGAGTCTAAATTTTCGCGAATCTGGAATTCCCGACGATTTCGCGAGTGGTTAAATTCGCGATCGTGGAGTCCTGTACTGAACGGAGAAGTGTACATGCGTACGTCACATTCACATCGGGCATCAGAGTCGATATTTACGCGTGTCTTTAATTTCGCGAACAGCACCTGACTCGCGAAATTCGCGAAAATAAAAAGCTCGCGAAATATTCGGCGTATACAGGAGTATCAATATATGTTTTCTACTCATCAACAATTGGATATGAAAGAACAATTTCTGATCTTGAAAGCTCATCCTCTTGTTCATTTATTTACCTCTTAGTTTACTTATCCAAATATGCGACATGATATGCTAAAGCCACATGTCTAGAAATACGTACGTATCAGTTCACTAAAAGTACATATTTGTCATCGTAGTTTATTGCTGCGGTCTCTATAACAAAGATTAACAAATCATGCATGGATAATCTCATGCTTACAGGCTATTTGTATCATCATTAGTTAGATCTCCTGGGTTACAAAATTGCTTTAGGCTTTATACCGACAGTAAATCCCAATGCACAGATTAAAGTGATCACAGAGTGATCCCTCCTAGCGGTGGAAATCAAATTCAATTCAAATGCTTATAGCTGCATCTACATATAGCTTGCTCTGATTTTTATCATA
Organism: Diadema antillarum; assembly: GCF_040938485.1. Lineage (NCBI taxonomy): Eukaryota > Metazoa > Echinodermata > Echinoidea > Diadematoida > Diadematidae > Diadema > Diadema antillarum. Next base: position 17,543 of record NW_027272663.1, read on the forward strand.
CATTCAGCAGTGATATGCAGTGAGGAAAAACAGAAAGACAAGACACGCAGCTAAACAGATAGACAAAAAGACAGCATATAGTGATAGATACAGAGAAAGAGAGAGATATGAAATACAGTGTACTGTATGTGACAGTGAGGTTCTGCCCGAGTTCAAATACGGTTGAATACAAGGTCATATCTATGCCTGCAGAGACTGTATACAAGGGGTTCCCTTGTGTGGCCCATACCCAGCTCACAGACAAATCCACACTGAACTGGATGCAGCAGAAATGGGGGAGACTCCTTTTTCTAGTCTGGAGCCCTCACATGGCAAATAAATGCCAATGTGTCATAATCTCCCTGACACAAACACACACACACTGTGTGTCTCTGTCTTTCTCTCTCAGTCTGAAGAGCTAGATCGACCTGAGTTATCTATAGAAGTAAAACCTTGTTAAACCATACTGTCAAATATGTTCATGATGTAAAGGCCACTTACATATTATTACAGAGTCCACAGGACTGCTGGTTATCTTTCTTGATATCAAAATTCTGTTATGGCTGAACTATAATCTATAAAGTTATATAGACAATAATTTTGAGACATAAATTTTTACTTCATTGTTACAAGAGTTTCATTATAACCATGTTCGTTATTATGGGAGTGTACTCTACAGAGCAGTAGCCCAGAGAAGGTGACTTGTTTAAATAATGAATGCAACGTGGATAAAGCCACAGACTCTAACAATCATGAGGTGCCTGGTTCAGGGGGGCATTTCATGAAGCATTTTGGTCAGATATTTTTCTGACAAACTGTTACAAGCTACTGAAATCCTTGCATCTGATTGGCTGAGAGCAACTTTGTCCGACAACTTTGTCGGACAAAATGCTTCATGAAATGCCCCCCTGGAGTCTGCTTACAGCAATGGCTGTGCCCTCCGACATAACACTCTATCCTTGTTGTCAAGCCCTTCATGTAGTTGCTTGGCTGTATGCATGCATGCATGCATGCATGCATGCATGCGACTGTTTTCCTATGGGGGCCATTAATATGAATTGACAGAATTGCTAAAACACGAGATTATCAGTACCACTTGCACATATGTATGATGACGTGTGATGTCAGTTGGGGCCAATTCACACCAATGTCGTACCACTGAATTTTCAAACTTTGAGAACACATTATACATGGAGTCTTCCAAATGCAGATACAGAGCAGTGAATAAAAATTAGTCCTGTTATCTTACCGGTATTCATTTTTTTTTAACTTAGGCCCTACAAGATTTCTTTACATGTGTATGAATTAATCTGGTAATGTGAAATCTTGCGAGAACTTGTCCAGATATATCATGCCCTGTTTGGGAGTTCCCAGAGGCTGTAGACAAGATGCACCACAAGCTTGGGATTTCTGCAGCTGACTGAAATATATTATATGCGTGCAAGCACAACATGGAGAAAGACTTTGACAATGTGTGATAAGTACATGTACTTAGTGTTCAAGTATGGATACAGGAGAGAAAGTTGTCGGTGGCAATGGCCTGAATGGTGTTTTTCGAAGCAGTTGCCCTAATGAGAGCCACTATGAGTGACAGCAATTTCATCACAGCCCCAGCTAGATGGGCGCAAAATTATGGACAAAGTCCAACTAAAATCTGAACATCACACCATTCATATGTCAGCACATCATCAATCATACCCATCGTGGAGGCCATTCAAATAGGCTGTTGTGCCCTTACAAAAAATAACCACGAAATTTGAGGTATTACCATGGTAAAACCTCAATTACCATAGTAAAACCATGGTATCGATGGTATTACTACGAGTACCACAGAAAAACCATGGTGATGCATGGTGATACCACAGAAAAACCATGGTAAAACCTCAATTGCCATAGTAAAACCATGGTATCGATGGTATTACTATGAGTACCACAGAAAAACCATGGTGATGCATGGTGATACCACAGAAAAACCATGGTAAACTATCATTACCATGACACAACCATGGTACTGATACGTATACCATAGAATAACCGTGAAGTCTATGGTATTTCCATGGTCTTACCATAGGTGCCACAAAATAACCATAGTAATAGTATGTTATAATTTTTATACCATAGCGCTACCATGGTATTACTACCAGTACCATGGAAAAACCATGCCATCTACTGTATTTGCCTGGTATAACTATACAGGTACAATAAAATAACTATATGGTGATGCCGGGTTATGGCCATCATACCATGGCGTCACCACGGTATTACCACTTGTACCATAAAATAACCATGGTATATAGGGCATTTCCTCAGTATCGCTGCACTAATTAACCATGGATATACCATGTAATAACCATCATACCATAGCACGGTTATGGCACTACTAGGCCTACTTGTACCATAGAATAACCATGGAGATACCATATAATAACCATCATACCATGTACTACAACCACAGGGTCTTTAATTGTACCGCAGCATATATAACCATAGTCTTTATGTTATCTTCTGTATTTCTAAAGGTACACAAAAATACCCATGGTGATACCGTGGTTCAACAACAAAATATCAATCATGATATTCTTATAGCTGAAAGGGATTGTACAGTAGGTACTGGTTGAGATGAGGATTCAGATTTATAACTTTTTTTTTCCATTCAGATGATAAACCTCTTATGAAATATGAAAGAGCATGTACAGCTGTAATTTCAAGAAGGATTCAACGTTTTGAAGAAAATTCGTCTTGAAATGGCTGAGATTACCAATCCCTTCCCCCCCCCCCAAAAAAAAAAATCAAAATAAAATTGACAGGCCCCATCTTTCACTAGGAGCTCTTTGTTTTAATTTGTTTTTAGATATCTCAGTCATTTTTCAGCCTGTTTTCATTAAATAAACGTTTGAGTCCTCTTCTGCTCTTTACCATTTCAAAGAGTGGTTTCTAAATATCTCGCAAAACGTTACAAGCTGAATCCTCATCTCGTCCAGTATTGTATACTCCCTTTAAATGTCAAATAATGACAAAAAAGGTACATTCTCTACTGGTATCACAAGGAAAAAATGGTCCCATTATAGCTATCCGTTTGACCCAACTTGTTCAAATAGTTGCAAACTGGAAGTAGGCCGATACTCGTTCACATTACCATGGTGTGAATTACCATACAGTTAAAGATGAAAATTAATACCAACTCATACCATTCCAGCTGACACTAAATTGAATGAGCTGGCACACTCTGAAAAACACCAATCAATTCCAGCTGAATATATGGCCTGGCTCTAAATCATTGATTATGAAGTTTTATTTGTACCAACTGGAAAACATGCCGCTCAACTGGCAGATTCACTAGTTGACTCCACTTAGACAAGTTGACTCCAAACTAACATTTCATTCCAACTGACAGACTGAAACAAATGAAATAGACTGCGCAATTGTCTACCAATTAGAATTTATTGACATAACCTACAGATTCACCACTGGATTCCAATTGCAAGAAACGGAATAAAGTGTCATGAAATATCAACTACCCGATTCCTGTATAGATACAGCTGGACATAAACGGACCCTTAATAATTGTATTGAAATTGACTATAAGACACAACTGGCAGATTTACCAGTTGATTCCACTTGAAAGCGATGGAATGGACTGGTACACTGAGAAAACATAGCTGACTCCAGTTTGAACAAATGGATCAAACTGTGATGAGTGAGTTAATAATAACACATGTAATAGTAGTAGCATAGTAGTACTGGTGATAATAATAATGATGATGATAATAATAATAATAATAATAATAATAATAATAATAATGATAATAATAATAATAATGATAATAATAATGATGATAATCATAATAATAATAATAATGATAATAATAATAATAATAATAATAATAATAATAAGGTCTTATCCAGGAGAGCCTCTCCACTGTTGCCACTGCTCTATACCACAGGGCCCTGCCATACCACTAACAGTTGAACTGTTCTAATGAAAATGACAGATTAAAAAAATTAGATCTATTGTGTGAACTGGAATATTAAAGCCTATTGGTTGATTCCAGTAGGAAGAGATAGACCAAAGTATGCCCTTTGACAAAGTGGGATCAACTGGACACAACAAGCAGATTTTTCAGTAGATGATCCACTTGAAAGAAATTGTGTGAAATGGCATACAACAACCAGTTGATTCCAGTACAAACAATGAGTGCACATTCGAGTTCAACACCCACAAATCATACAGCCAACAAATCAAACAACCCATAAATTTGACGCCTAGCGAACAAGGCCCATAATATATGACTGCGACACTAGGTTTATAAATAAGGCCCACGACACTTTTACAATAACGTAAGCCCCATGATGCAATGTCGAGCTTGTGGGCCTTATGACTTGTGGGATGACCCCGAAAAATTGGACCAATTTGGTGCAGGTTAAATGGACTGGACACAACTGGCAGATTTACCAGTAAAAACTGGCATACTAAAACATCAACTCCATGATTCCAGCAGATTCAGCTTTTTTGAACCAGGCTCTTGTATACCTGTTGCAAATGACTTGACACAACTGATAGATTTATTCAACTTGAAAGCAATGCAGATTTAACCTACATGCACTTTGATAAAGTTTAGGCCGTAACAGTTAGTAGAACCAAGCCGGGATAAATGGACCAAACTGGCATGACTGGGGAAGTTCATACCAGTTCATCAAATCTGGCAGTTTTACCAGTTGATTCCACTTTTTAAACGATTATAAACGTACCAATACATTACAGTCAAAACTATTGGACCATTATGAGTATACTTGCAACAAATGGGAAAAATCAAAATATATATCAACTGATTCTAAAGGTAAACCCCTTAAACTCTAAGGGACGTGGCAGGAGAGGGAAGGGCGGAATCCACCCTCGAAGTTTCGAGTCTGCAATGGAAGAGACCCTGTCATGAGACATTTTGACTTTTTTTTTCAAGTTCAACGTCAAATTCATTGTTGTTTTTTCCACAGCAAAATAATATATTTGGTGAACATAAATCTCGCTTTCTTCAATGAAAGTATAATGCATGTAATTTGTACAGAGAAAGCAATAATTGAAAACCTAAAGTAGGGGTACAATGCAATGGTTGCTGAGGTAACAAAAGTGAAATAAATGAAATATGCATTGTATGAAAAAAGGAGGGACCCACTAAAAAGACAAAGCTTGTGAAGTGCGGTCCCTTCTCCGATTGAAAAAAAAATCGATGCAAAGATTGACTGAAAACAGCAATAAAGAAACTCTTGAAAAATCTGACTATTCTTTAGCGGAGCGGATCCAGGAATTCCGTAAATGGGGGGGGGGGGGGATCTGTCATGGTGCCACTTCCGGAATTAAAGGGGGCACACACGCCCATTTTCATTTTGTTTTCTTGTTATTTATTTATTTTTATCTTATCAAAAATTAAAGAAGGGGCCCCCTGGAGCTATCACTGCTGTAACATTAATCACTGCGATTGGTTGATCTTATGCTAATTATGGTATAAAAGTGGCCAATGAGAATCTCCAATAAGAAAACAAAGGAAAAAATTAAAAAACAAAGAAATATATTTGAAACTCCCAAAGCAATTATATACATTAAAAAAATGGCTTTTGGAAGTCCTTTAATGTGTGATGCATACAGTCTTTAAACATGTAAAAACAGACTTACAAATAATTAATAAATAGACTCTTAATGCTTTTAATTGGGCTAAAATAAGATGTTGGGCCTAATTTGCACAAATAATTAATCGATGAATTAAAATTAGAAATTGACAATCAAAAAAAATTCTTAAGACATATAAGACATAATTTTGTAGATTACAATGTGGTTGTAACACGTGCCAAATTTCGCTATAACGATCGTTATACTAATGGTCAAGATCTTGTGGGGGGGGGGGGGGGGGGGGGGTTGAGGCAAAATTCCCTCCCAAAATGCAAATTTTAGCATTTATAGCCAAATAGCCCGGCCCGTTAAAAATAAGCAAACTAATTAATTCTTAATATATAACAGTTCATTTGTTTTGGAACTAATTCACATTGTGTGTTATCTCATACAAATTCCAAGTACGACCCAAAATATTATACCGGTACGTTCATGTAATAAATGTACAGCCTGTATTTAGTATATGTGTGAATGTGTGTATGTGTGTATGTGTGTATGTGTGTATGTGTGTATGTGTGTATGTGTGTGCTTGTGTGTGTGTGGGTGTGGGTGAGTGCAAACACCCGGTTAGTACTAATATATCCACGAACACAACTGACTTCTTCCCATGCAGTTTAAACCTCATCTACCCAACTGGAAAATGTAACACAAGTTGATTCAAGTTGCACGATCCTTGTTTTGACTTGGTTTCTGTATCGCTCATGAATATTCATGAGAGAGCATCTAACATGCAAAAGGAGAGGAAATTGATAAAAGACATAAAAACCCAAAGTATATAGTCTTGGTTTAAACTTTGAAGTATGTTGGGAAATTTCTCTTTTGTTACCAACTATTTTAACTTGTGTTATAACAATGCATATTCATATTTTGATAGGACTAATATCATGTATGACATGTAGTTAGTAACCATGCCTTAAACCTTTTCAGATATCAGCCCATATATAAAGAACTGATACACTAGCAATGTATCTAGGAATAGGAAGTATACTCTAGGTATACAGATAGGTAGACCTGTGTAGAGTAGAATGTAGGTCTTGTACAATAGTGTAGAAACAGGTGTATGCGATTCGAGGCCATGTTAAGTAGGTAACTGTAGTACTGCATGTTGGAAATACACACTCATTAAAGTTATTTTTCTTTTCAAATTGTAATATCATGGTAATACCATGGTAATACCATGGTAATACCATGGTAAAACCACGGTCAAATCACCACAGTACATGGTAAATTCACCTCAGAAATACCATGGTATTGTACCATGGTACCGGTACCATGGTATTTGGTAAGCACAGTAATACCATGGTAATATACCATGGTACATGGTAAGAGCAGTAATACCATGGTATTTTGCCATGGTAATACCATGGTAATGTACCATGGTTTTACTAGGGCAAAATTACCAGGTTTCCATGGTTCATTACCATACCATGGTATTACCATGGTAAAGCCATGGTACTTTTTTGTAAGGGTGGTAACCTGACTTCACATAGCCAACCCTGTAGTCCCAGGTTGCTCTATACAAGAAATGACCCATTACCGGAGGTTTTGTTTCATTTTTAAAATCGCGATTTTTGTACTTTGACCTAGAACGGGATCAACAAATTTAATGAGGAAACCATGACATGCATGAAATATGATCACTACTTCATGTTCATATATGTTTGCCTGATTTGCCTGCAATATTTTCTCAAAGGCTTTGTTTGTTGGCATGTTTATGCTTTTCTGTCTTCAATCTGTATGACTCTCTTTGGAGGCACTATTTCGCCAGTGACACGGCATTTTTAAATACTGATGTGATATGGCAAAAGTCGTCATTGACCTGTGCAGACTGTAATTCATAAACTTTGACAGCATGCGGACATCTGAGGCAAAATCCATTCCTGGCTTGGAAGGATTTATGAACCACTTAGCTAATAGCTGACAATCAAACGGCTGATGAGACCTTCATTTTGTATGACTGAGTACATCCACACAAATTTCAATACTTCCAAAAATATGAGATGGCTTTTGCTAAAGACAAAAAGATACACAGAGATGAGCAAAATAAAAGGAAAAACAATGTATGGCAAAAATTGTTCACTGCATATTACAAGCATGCAAAATACAAAACACTCAGAATACATCCATCTTCATACACACACTAAAAACAACAACAATTGTACACGTAACTGCCTTCGCATTGTTAGGTCGTCACCCCCAGCATAGATTCTTTTCACGAACGTTGACCCAAGGGCCAAACATTTCACATGAGACTGCCGATGTCATGCACACTCGTCCAAATTTGTACATTCTTGCTTCTTACCTATGACCCTATATCCACAGGCCCAGTTCCATTGCAAGATAGAATCAACTACGTAACATCCAATCCATCTTTCTGAAGACTGGTACAGTAGGGGTCCACTGTAGGCTGGTTTGTATTCCAATTTCCAGGAAAAGTCAGTTTACAAATTTGCACATGCACATGAAGGTGAAATCAGAATCACTCTCACACTTGCAGTCATTAATATTGCAAGCAAAAAAAAAAAAACAAGAAGAAAAAAACAAGAAAAAAAAAGGAAAAGGATTTGTCGGATTAAACCTTCCTATGTAAGAGACATGCATCTGAAATCTAAATCAGAACAAAATGGCGCCCACGATTCCTGTCCTCGCTTGAACGACCTCTCCACACCAATTATCTGCTATCTTTGGTTTCTATGATAAACACAGCGAGGACACATCCTCTGCTCAAACAGAAACTACAACCTCTCTCGTTTACGCGATTGCAGAAATTATCCGTACACTACCAGGTATGTCGTAAGGCTAGAAATGAGCGGCATTTGCAATGCATGTATATCATAGGTTCTGAACAATATGAACAGCAGAAAAACAGAGAAGTTGTCCTTTCTTTGGACTCTATGCAGGTAGTCATTTCCTAAAAATAAAGCATTTATGCTAATGAAATCTGATACCACTAGCCATAGACACATGGGGGGGGGGGCAGACATAGGAAATAGCATTAGTCATTGTACTGGCATTATGTCCTAGGGAAAAAAAAGTTTTCAATTCTATTCTGGGTCACTGACATGATGTGTGCTATTCTCCGTGAATAACAGCACCAAATTGGGCAGCTCATATGACTATGACAATGACTAACTACCAATTGTTTCTGGCATCGTCGAGAGAAACATTCAATTCAATTTAATTCAAATCAATTTAAATTTATTCAATTCAATTCATTCAATTCAAATTCATAACATACACCTATTCACACACAAAGAGTTACCTGTTTTGGATAGCAATGCAAAAATTGATCTTGTTTGCTGCTGTAAGTGTCTCTTGCACTTGATCAGCTTTGGTGAGGAGATTCTATCTGTTTGTGAATGCTCAGTAACTCTGATACATGTCTAGGAATGCTTCCACGAGAGTGAGACTACAAATGAGCTCCATGTAAAAAAGTCCTCACATTTGTATGAAGCCTGAACACACAGATCCATCTATGTACCTTCCCAGGATATACAACGGTTCCTTTCTGCCAGATGGTACTGCCACTTCCCCTGTTTATCATGGAAGTAGAAATTCTCTGTCTATAAAAAAAAAGGAAGGTAGCTTTTTTGTTTTGTTTTGTTTTAAATCCTGATCTTTCTTTCAGTGGAAATCTAATCTACCAATGAAACACAACCCCCAGACCAAAAAACAACATGAACAACAACATCAAACAGCCAGACACACTGGCCTGTAGAGCCTTGCAGAAGCCAAACTTGTACGCCAGGATGGACGCCCTGGATCTGGGTCACCTTTCGTATGTGAACGAAGGTCCCGAGAAAACAGGAAACGGGAAGTGAAACCCAGTTGCCATGGAGATCTCATGACATCAAGATGGCACTGTCTGATGTCTATGGCGGATAAAGGAAAGAACCCCAAAACATAGAAGTCTATCTTTACTCCTGAGGGTAAATAATATATACCAGTATGGATTCCAGTGCAAGATGCTTGGTGACCTTTAACCCTGTCTGGTCCTTGACATTGTGCCCCATCTCAACTAAACAGGATACCACAAGGGAACAAGAAGGAGGGGCGGGGCAACTGAGTGCTCAGTCAACCCCCTTCAGAACATCCCACTTGGGTATGCTCCATATGTGGTCTGAGGGAGAGGTCCTATCTAACAGCTGTTCACACACACATGAAATCACGATTCACTTACTGAGATTATTGCGGACAGAAATGTCCTGCTATTTGCTGACTGCAATAATTTGTCAATTGAACTGTGCATGTGTAAAAGCTAATGAAATTATGACCTTTGCCCTTGTGTTTTTATGTTGCTGCAGTGATGTGTGTTTTGACTATAAAATGGGATAAAAAAAAAAAAAATCCTGAGATAATTTACTCCAGTGTTCAGACACTCACTGTAGTGCAAATTATCATGATAATTCCAAAATAATCACATGATTTCTTGGGATTTGGACTGCGATGACGACAATGCTATTTAGTGAGATTTGTGTGTGACTGGCAAAAATCTTGGATAATATGGATGGCAATACAAATCTCAAGATTTGGATCCCTCTAATTCCCATCCATGTGAATGCCCCAAATATTTTTTCCTCAACAGGTTTGGCTGATTTGGTAATTGCTGACAGAGAATTCATAAATTCATCATGTCTAGCACTCTGAATTTACGCCAAAATGCACAAGGCACAAATATATAATGTATACGCCATATATTCAGCGAGTCTAAATTTTCAAGAATCGGGACTTCCCGACGATTTCGCGAGTGGTTAAATTTGCGATTGTGGAGTACTGTACTGAGTGGAGAAGTGTACATGTGCGTCACATTCTTATCGGGATGAGTCATTATTTTCGCGTGTCTTCAATTTCGCAAATAGCAGCTGACTCGCGAAATTCATGAAAATGGTCTGCAGCTCGATGTATTGCTGCACTGTAGATATTCTGTTTGTGGTGGGTGTGCACAAACTGTGAGAGGAGTATAATGTGCATATATTGATCAGATGTCCCAGATGTGAACATCGAAAAAAAGAGCAATGTTTTGACAGGCGGGAATGCGGACTACAGAGGAAACCACCGAATTCAGTGAGGCATTATTCCATCACAATTCGGTGCCAGGAATGAGTACGATGCAAGGGGAAGAGTCGGTCTCAAAATAATAGATGGGCAGGCCTATATAAAACTGAAAAAAAAAAACCAGTCAAAACGTCCTCTCAGAAATCATGTAAATTGTTGTCCAATGAAGATGTTACAAACAGCAGGAATAAATTACAGGTAATTGGTGCTTTTTGCATATCATTATGTGCAGTTTCAAAATGGCATTACCTTCATGCTTTTATCACTTGTTACAGATACAGTACTGGTACATGTATCAAAATTTGCCATTCACAGTTATAATGCACTATTCACTATTACCTCCCTCAAAAAAAAAAAAATTAATAAATTATCTTTCATTTTATACTCATTTCCCTTTCAGCAGCTGGAAAATGCCTTACATCAGCATAACACCTAGAAGGAAATTTCACAATTACTGTTAGTTCTTGATACTATATCCAAAGACAGTTTGCCTTATGATCTAGGGTATCTATCGCTGTTACGGTATTTTGTATAAATGTGAATGCAAATACACCAAACACTAAATTGTCAAATACCGTGGTATCCATAGGGGCAATTCAAACTTTGCGCTAAATACGCATGCATGATTTGAGCGTGAATTGTGTCACGAATTGCCACCGATAGTAGAGCGATGTAATCCTTACATGGCCTGACACGCTTCCTGTCTTTTCCCCATAGGAGATATGTGCATGGCAATAATACAAGAAATATAATGGTATCTTGTTAAATGAGAACTGTACCACATGATTGACAGCAACATCTATTAATGTGGCATTTCACCAATGAGAATGAAGCCCCAAAACTACCCTGGTATTTAAATAATAACATATATATGCTAATTCAAATGTGAAGGCACCTTGTGTGACTATGTTCTTCAAGCACTTCTTTCACGTTGTTGCTATCGCTGCTGAAGATTCAGCCAGATTAGTTGCCAACCCTGCTTAAAGGACAAGTTCACCTTCATGGACATGTGGGTTGAGTAAATGCAGCAATATTAGTAGAACACATCAGTGAGAGTTTGAGCAAAATCGGACAATCCATTAAAAAGTTATGAATTTCTGAAGTTTCTGCTCAGTCATGGCTGGATGAAAAGACTACTATAGCTTGTGATGTCACATGAGTACAACGATATAAAGAAAAAATAAAGAAAATTCAAAATTTTTCCATTTTTCTCGCATAACAAAAGAACACTCGACTTCTCTCTTTCAGAAGGCAGGGGGGATATCATTACCCTTAACATACGTCAGTAGCAAGTCGAAGAAATGTGTACTTTATTCAAAAAGTAAAGTTTTGTGAAATTCTCTTTTTATTTTCCTTATATAGTTGTACGCATGTGACATCATACACTGTAGTAGTCTTTTCTTCCAGCAGTGACTGCGCAGATACTTAAAATATTCGTAACTTTTGAACGGATTTTCCAATTTTCCTCAAACTTTCACTGATGTGTTCTACTAATATTGCTGCATTCTCTCAATCCTTATGTATATGAAGATGGACTTGTCCTTTAAATTTGTGCTAAACGAGTGAATGTCTGTCTGCCCTTCATAGGGCTGCAGTCTGCACCCATCAAAAATGGTCAAGTGCAGAGGTGTGCCTGCAACCCCCCTCTCCTTCCCCCACCCCTCCCCCATATGGTTAGATCAGCAGCGCTGTGAAACAGCCAGAGCGCGTGGGAGCATGGCCGGCACGCTTTCATGACAACGGGAGTGTAGAATCCAAACAAAATCCGAATCTCATCCGAAACGGGAGACAGCGATTAATCATACAAACACACACGACCATTTTATTGTGGGTCCACATTAAAGAGAGAGAGAGAGAAGGGTAGAGAGAGAGAAAGAGAGAGATGAACAGAGAAGAATGGAAGAAAATAAGATGGAAGATCTCTCGAGCACCGTATTGTGGACAAACCACTGTGGAGAGTCATCCTTTGATTGTACGTCATAGTGGAGACATATTCAGGGGCAAAGGTTGGACTTAGCAGATTTTATTCATATCTTATCTTCTCTTGACCCACTTGCCTAATTAGACAGCTCATCAGCATCTCCGCGACCCAGAAGCCATGCAAGACCGGATTCTCATTCCGGCTCTGCGCACGGAGGATGCTCGATGCCAGCCGGAGACGATAAATATGGAAAGAGTAATTAAAGTCACAATAAGTCATAAGGAGTCATTACAAGCGAGCGAGGGTGAGGGCGAGAGAGAGAGAGGAATAAAGATGGTAGTTCAGATTTGGGAAGGCATCCCCGTGGTGTAATTACCTGATACGTCACAGAGATACCAGCTGAGAAATTCCAGCGGCTTGCCCTTCGCTTTTCAGGGAGCTTGTGACACCCGCGTTCGTAAGGGGGGCTCTCGTTGCCTGGTTCCCCTGCTTACAGCCAGTCTAGATGTTCCCAATCCTTTGGATGTTGAATACATAAACATGGAAAAGAGGTAGGGGGGTCCGCCTCTCCCGAGATGAAGGGATACCCTGTGATGGACGTCCAGAGCAGGGGGGAACAATCAGATGACGTCAGCAATACGGGTGATGCTGCAAAAGCATACTCCGTCTCCAAGGTGAAGGGATAGATACAACTCTCCTAGATGAGGGTGGTCATGTTGAGTACAACCAGAAAGCTATCAGCATATATGCGAAAAACCCAAGCAGATCAAAAAGACATGAATACAGCGAGACGCGATCTGCAAACGCATCTTCTTTAGCTTAGAATAAAACCCTAATGAGATGAGAAAAAAGTAGAACAGCGTGTGATTTGAAGAGATCCCATAGTTAAGTTTGGTCGCCACAGGGCTCGCTTCGAAACGATACGTCCATTTGCCGCTATCGCCACCAATCCCAGACGGTCAACCTCCAGGCGGGGCCCCCAGCAAAGTGTGGTATGATGGGTTTGGGGAGATGGCGAGGGGGGAACGGGGGGCGGGCTGGGAGGGAGGTGCACAGTCCGATGGGATGTGGGGAGGCAGATGACGCGGTGATGGTCTCAAGAGGATGCGATGTGGGGAGGGAGGATGCTCATGCATCTTCCCTCAACATGCATCTTTAGGATGAGGTGGCACTCGCCGAAGATTCATGAGCTAATTACGATGTGGCGCTCATAAATTACCTAACCTCCACAAACAAATATCCATCCAAGACCGCTGCCCCCCATCATTTAATCGTTTCTTTACAGGAACGTCGGGGGAGAGGGCAGAGATAATTATTACCACCTTCAAGATCTCCGCTGGTATTTCAAATCAGATTTTAAAAGCGAGGGGAGGAGGGGGCCCCCCATCTTCCCCTTTCCTCATCCCTTCTTGCCCCAACCTTTCACGGAGAAACAGCTGGGGTATCTGCTCCACCGGTAGATGACTAAATCATCCGCTATATTAGCAGCTGAAATCTAATTTGGCCTGGGTAGGGGGGAAGCATGTTCCCCACCGCATCCACTAATTACCGCCACTCCGCTCCGCAGCATCAGTTTCTCATCTCTTCCAAATGACCCTTACACCTACTACGGGGTTAAATCTAACAAATAACAACAAACAGAAATGACATAAAACAACAACAAACTATCAAAAGCCAAACAAACTAATAATGTAGCAGCCACTTAAATGGCTGCTCAGCCAGAGCAATTTTAAAAGTGAGGCCTTTAGCCTCCTCTCAACTCTCTAAGTCGTCTTCTTGATAAAGTCCATGTGCTTCCCATGCACCCTATATAATGTTCTGTGCCAACTGCGCAGCAACATTATCTGCATTCTCTGCACTCTAAACCTCATCTACCACACCATCCGGAGAATCTGTTCTGACTTCTCCGGCCATTAGTCCGTCTGTTTGAATATCCATCCCCTCCACCCTCCCCCCATTCCTCCTCCTCCTCCTCTTCCCAGAATCCAAGTTGGTTATCTGTCGATGCCATTATTCATTCATCAGCCGTCTCTCCTCACACTGGTAGGGTGGCGCCATCTTTGGACCTTTCAACACATGGCTTAATTAAATCTATTATTCTTCTGCGTCCCATGGAATATTTAGCTGATGAGAATGACCCGAATACTTCTTCTACTCCCTACATAAATAATGATGGGACGAGTGAGCAAAACCAGCTATTTAGATGGATATCAATCATTTAAATCCTTTTTACTTCTAATGGAGGAGGTGGGTGGACAAATGGATATGGTACGCTTGAATAATCCATCATGTACGCTGGGATCAGTGGCTGTCACATTCTACTTAAAAGACTAACATGAAGAGTTCTCTCCCATTTCATCTAGTCCCTCTAAAAGTTTAGTCTAGATTGTTAAATCTTATCTATTATGCATATGCAGAATCACATACCGTTCACCTGATCACTAAGTTACCACTAGGCAAAGCATTATCCCTTATAACAATAGCGTCTCGTGGGGGGGGGGGGGGGGGGGGGGGGGGGGCTTTGACCGGGAAGGTAGAAGGAGATGCTCTTGCCACCTCCCTACTTCGACTAAAACTGCAACTGACTATAAGATTGACACCATTCAGCATTGTAACTTGACAATTAACTCTGCATTGTACATACTAGGAAATATTAGTTACATTCAGACGACAAGCCTTAACCTCGAGATTAAGCTTGTAGTTAGGGACCGTGAAGACGCTCTCGTAGTCAGCTAACCTCGAGGTTAGCTCGATGTTGAGAGCCACGAGAAATCTTATGGTTAGCGCTCTAACCACGAGCCGCGAGGGGGGGTTCCCACTTGTAGTTAAGCACCGTGTGGACACAAAATCAACGCACTCAAAGGGGCAGGAATTTAACCTCGAGGTTAGGGCTTGTCGTCTGAACGTAACTAATTTCAACTCTGTAAGGCAGGGGGTGGGGATGGAGGGGATCAGCTGACTCAGAAGCTGTTATCTCATCATATAGTAAACCATCCCTCTCTTCCTTCAATAAGGTGAAAGGTCATGAGGTCAGGCTGTCAAACTGCTTCTCTAGTCATACTCTGCCCATCTGTAGTCATTGGAATTCACGGCCTGCTGGCTCGGGGTAGACCAGAGACCGGACGTTAGCCATAAAATGCCTGCCTAATGGTTCAGGTGCACACATAAACTGTGAAACTTATTCCTCTCACCTCTGATGGCATGCTGTACACACCAACATCCTAGTCACACCTGGTAGCCATGGCAACAGTAATTGGCTCTCCATCATCATAGGGTTGGGCTAGGATGGCATGCAGGACAAACCTGGGGAAGGGGTGGATAAGCGCCCCCCCCCCCCCAAATACACACCAAAATGACAGAAAACCATTTACACTACAGCTATGTTTATATTTATAGGCACCCATATCATATTCATCACGAGCTGTGTGTTTGATCAATAGGCCATGTGGTTTGCGACACAGCTGCTTCAGAGAATGTTATTTGCAGTAAGCAGTTGGTGACGAGACTATGACTTCAGAAACAAGATTACAAACAAGCTTTTTGGTAAATGTGAGACCCCTAGGTGGGTTTTCACATAATGTATTAAAGCAAAACTGACAATGACTAAGTGATGGTTTCAAGGAAAAGTGTATACATACAAAGATTTTCTCTACATTTTTGTTTGCAATGAATTCACGATAGGCATTGCTAAAAATATGCAGCTGAAATTAACATCAAAGTCAGTTCGAATGAGATGGCTTATTCACTACCGTATACAGCCACTAACTTTCTACATCTGATTTTAATGCATGGTACAAGAGGGATGAAACATTAACCCATTTCCCATGAATCATTGGTTAATGAAATTCCAGTGTCAATTGCAAGGTTGTTAAAGCCGCTGCATAGGTGGTGCATTCATTTACTGAAAGCAATGATCATCGCACCAACATCTGATAATACGATTTCGAAGACAACAGAATTCAGGGGGGGGGGGGGGGGTGACGAAAGATGTGCCTTGTTTCAGATGCTGGGTTTAATAGAATGGTATCATCATTAGGTGCAATATTGATGAGCTGCAATTCTTGGAGCAAGTGTGAAGTAAAGAGGAACAGGGGAGAAATGGCCGTATGAGGTATTGGATGAAAGGGGCCGACTCAACCTGTTCCTTACTTTCTTCTCTTTGCTAAGGAGGAGATGGGGGGGGGGGGGAGATTATTGGATGAAAGAGGATACCACTCAATAAACAGTGGCGGCAAATCATGTGAAACCGAATGGAAGAGGCACTTTAATGCGGCCACTATCTCAGTCCCAATATCCCAAAGCACCTACGCTACATATAGCTTAGTGAAAGAGCTGCCCTTGTATAAAGGGGAGCTCTAGGTGCTAGTCGGGTTCACCATCTTTTTCATCGCATCTCGTGATTGTCTCCTAGCGAAGAACATAATGATTCGGAAAGTTTACTTAGCTTGGATGCTTGCCACAACACCCCACTTTAAAAGTATATCACTCTCATTCCCTCTACCCCCTCTCCCATGATTCATACCTAATTCTATGATACCAATAATACAACACAAGGCAAAACGTAGCAAAGTAAACAAGAGACCCGCGGGTCTAGCGCTCACCTGAGTATCGCAAGTTCACCTTTCACGCAGTCACTAATCTAAATTATTCACAGCTCTACCAAAATTTGACCAGGCGTTCTCAAGTAGAAGATGAAAATGTACAATAAGGGCCCAAATGTTTTAAGATTCCTTAATTTGGGGGGATGGGGGCCCCCTGGGGCCCTCTGGATGGGGCATGGTGCCCATTTTTATAAATTGAGATCCTGACCCCCTAGGGATGCTACCTGCCAAGTTTGACGAAAATACATCATGAGGTTTTCAAGAAGAAGATTAAAATGTACAATTCAGGCCCCCATTTGGACCTTCCCAACCAACCCCCCCCCCCCCCCCCCCTTGCCCCCAAGAGGGGCTCCCCTGGATCTCCTATGAACAAACTTGAAACTACAGTCATTAATGTACTCACTCATAGTGTCATCTTAGCTCTATAACTTCTGATTCTAGAGAAGATTTTTAAAGATTCCTTCATTTTGGGGGTTTGGGCCCCCCTGGGGGCCCCCTGGGTGGGGCATGGTGTCCATTTTAACAAATTGAGATCCTAACCCCCTAGGGATGCCACCTGCCAAGTTTGGTGAAAATGGGTCATGGGGTTCTCAAGAAGAAGATAAAAATGTACAATTTAGGCCCCATTAGGACCCTTCCTCACCCCCCTCTTCCCCTGGGTCCCAAGGGGGGCACCCCTGATTCTGCCATGAACAAACTTGAAACTACAGTCATCAATGTACAAACTCATAGTATTAACTAAGCTCTATCACTTCTGGTTCTAGAGAAGAAGATTTTTACAGATTCCTTAATTTTGGGGCATTTGGGACCCCTGGGGGCCCCCTGGGTGGGGCATGGTGCCCATTTTAAAATAATGAGTTCCTAACCCCCTAGGGATGCTACCTGCCAAGTTTGGTGAAAATGGGTCATGGGGTTCTCAAGAAGAAGATGAAAATGTACAATTTAGGCCCCATTAGAACCCCTCCCCACCCCCCTCCCGGGGTCCCAAGGGGGGCACCCCTGATTCTGCCGTGAACAAACTTGAAACTACAGTCATCAATGTACTAACTCATAGTATTAACTTAGCTCTATCACTTCTGGTTCTAGAGAAGAAGATTTTTACAGATTCCCTAATTTTGGGGGGTTTGGGCCCCCATGGGGGCCCCCTGGGTGGGGCATGGTGCCCATTTTAACAAATTGAGTTTCTAACCCCCTAGGGATGCTACCTGCCAAGTTTGATGAAAATCTGTCTTGGGGTTTTCAAGAAGAAGATGAAAATGTAAAAAGTTTACGCACGACGGACGACGGACGACGGACGACGGACGACGGACGACGGACGACGGACGACGGACGACGGACGACGGACGACGCACG
This sequence comes from Diadema antillarum, assembly GCF_040938485.1. NCBI lineage: Eukaryota > Metazoa > Echinodermata > Echinoidea > Diadematoida > Diadematidae > Diadema > Diadema antillarum. The sequence goes on from NW_027272663.1 coordinate 36,114, forward strand.
ACGCACGACGCACGACGGACGCCGGACGAAGGGCGATCGCAATAGCTCACTTGAGCCTTTGGCTCAGGTGAGCTAAAAATGCTGCCAATTTACTAGCATGACACAGGGAGTACAATATGCAAATTAAATTAATGAGACCACTGTGCGAATGAATTCTAAAATTGCCTGATCGAATGTAAACAAGATGGTGGAAAACTGCATGTATTAGGAAACAACCAAGCCTAACACATATAAATGCAACATCATCAAACTAGATGTGGCCCAATCAGGAACAGGACATAGCATTTCATAGGAAAACTTTCATCGCAGCCTGTACAATCAATCAATATCTATCTGCAAATTATCGCGCTTGTCAAATAAACCTGCAATTTATGACAAGCGGTGCCTTTACAATCTATGTAAGCCACAGGAATGCACGAAGAATTACAACTGGCAATAGGTTAATTGAAATGATGAATTACACGGTGAAGTGTAAGGAAAAACGAGCATTGTGCTCTATTCAGCACTATAACAAATGACACAAAAAGATGTATTAATTGGCCTGCCATGTTTACAAAATGATAAATTTCTGTCTAATTAATCAATATTGGATGTTTCCTATGACCCACCAACAAGCTGCCTATATATGAATGGGATGGGGGAAATCAACAAATGATGTGTGAGGTAATAATGCTGGGATTGAACAAGCATTTCGGTTTTTTTTGTCCCCCCTCCCCACCAAGGCAATCAATACAGATGTGGTGAGCAGAAGCCCAAATCACACACAACTGCCAAGTTGATGCTGGAGCATTCTTTCCCTTCACACGCTAAAATTCAACCTACACAGCGGGCAATATGAATCATTTTCATTCGATGACACTGCACAAAAGATTTCTTCATTGCACAGACAAATTTTAAATTTTGCAACTAAACGCACATTTACTTCTTTGCTGACAATCAGTGTGGCATTTTAAGCCAACAAGGGAAAAAAAATGAATAAAAATGAAATAAAATTCAGCATCATCAGCAGTTACGCCAGTTCGCCATCTGAAGAAGAGAAATTTTTTGATGACGTCCTGTCACTAAATCCCAACAATCCTCAAGTCCGATGACAGCACAGATAACTGTCCCTTCACAGAAAGACGTAGCCGCCATCACGCTATATATAACTTGCGTCAGCATGACAGTCATTTCAACATTAGCATTCTCCTCCCCCTCTCGCAATCCCCCGCCCTCCCCCCCCCCCCCTTCGCATTTGAAGACCTGAGTTGTGAGCCGAGTAACGAGGACGTGCAGCCGATGACATCGGGGTGTAACGGCGGAATGCCGGGAATGCAGCTAGTCCGGAACTTGCGAATCTCCCTAATGCCTACATCTACGGCGCAATAGCATCATTATTTTCATTCTTCCCATAAACCATTGCCTTAAGTAAACTACGCCCTCTATCTGTGACATAGATGGCCAAAATCATTATTTTATCTGTTCGGGGGGGGGGGGGGGGGGGGTTGAGGAGGGTGAGGTTGGTAGGACAAAGAAATTGTACTCATGAAATGCTAATGCAGAGCTCTAGGACAAATCAACACTCTGCAAGATTAGGAAAAGGAATTTTGTTTTTGTTTTTGTCAGTGATTTAGCAAGATAGATATGTCATAAAAGAGAAGGCAGTGGTGTGAATGCATATTCTGAATGTAATGTATTTTCAATTTTTATGTTTATATTCTCTTTCCACACAATCAAAGTGTTGCTGTCATAACGGTTGAAGGTGCTCTTGCGAAGTGATAAATATGAAGGGAACACAAACATTATTCAGAAGGGAAGCACATCTTGGGCTGTGTAATGATTCCAGAATCAAAACTGTCTAATTTCCAGTACTGCTACATCTGCCCATGACATATTATATAGACTTGGACGTGATAGTTTCATACTCGCTAGTCCATAATAAAGCTGTCACTCTTTGTTTTGACAACATTCCTTTCTTTTTGAGGGGGTCTATTCTTGGGGATAGCAGTGATTGTTTACCACCAGATAAACAAAGATGGGAATACTGGGGGTAGCATGTTGTCATATAGCTGAGGACTGAACATATTTATGGTGCTGTCAATGCCATTGGAATGTCTGTACATTCCAACATCTCTGCACGTCACATTCTACTACTTCTATGGCATCCCTGCACAGCCTGTTTATATGTCTGTCTGTCCGTCTGTCGGTCTATTTTCTGTCTGTCTGTCTGTCTGTCTGCTCATTCAATGCAAGGCACGTTCAAGGCTATGAATATAAATGAGCAACATTTTCTGAGCACAGTTCTGCAGTGCCCTTTCTATAGCTTCTCTGTTACCCTTGCAAAACCTGTTTGTCCATGCCTATGTGTCTGTCTGTCTGGCTGTCTGTCTGTTTATCTCTTCTGTGTATAATACCACATACTTTTTATGGTATAATACCATGTACTTTTAACAAGGCTATAAATGTAAATGGAAGACATTTTCTGAGTACAACTCTCTACAGTGCACACTCGATTGCTTCTCTGGTAGGTACCCTCAGACTCAGTACAACCTGTCCGTCTTGGTTGTATCTGTTTGTCTGTCTGTCTGCCTGTCTATCTTTCCCAAGTATGTTCAATACTATGTACTTTTTTCACAAGGCTACAAATGTAAATGAAAGACATTTTCTGAGTATACACTGGAGTGCACATTCTATTACTTCTCTCATACCTTTGTATAGCCTGTTTGTTTCTGCCTATTTGTCCCTTTCCTTTTCATGTTCAATGCTGCATATTGTCAACAAGGTTACAAGGATATATAGATGAAAAAAAAAAAAAAAAAAACGTTTCAAGAGCATGGCTCTGTATATCACATCATCCCGCTTCTCTGATATGTTTAACACATCGTGTTGGTTCAGCTTGCTCTCTATGCCATCAGCTTGCACTAAAGGAAATTGAAGCACAACGAGGAAAAGCTTTTTGTCTTTGCTTGCATTGATTACAAATATATATCCATTTCATATGTCTGCAGTGCTCTCTGCCCCAAGGTAAAGATCCATCCTTTCTAAATGTTTTGTTTTGTTTTGTTTTGATTGCATAATAAATCCATCAAAGGCTTTCTCCTTCCGCCGCCACTTCTTTTCTACCTGTCATTCTCCTCCTGCTCTTCCAGAAATACCAGCAACTGCATCCTCTTTTTATCCCACCAGCTCTTCTCACTCATCCACCGAGCTACCAGCTTTCCATATTCATAGCTGCCGCCCACTTTTGCCCTTCTTTTGGAGCTTAGTCACACGTGCCGGATCACAAGAATTCTAAACTTTCCAATGTGAAACAACTTCTAATACCCCTCCACCCTAGCCCCCCCCCCCCCCCCCCCCCCCCCCCCCCCGACAAAAAGAAGCAGAAAGATATAAGAGACTTGAGAAATAAATGAACAGATTCTTACAAATTTTGCAGCATCTGTACTTTGAAGGGTGAATATTGCGATACAATGTATCCCCTAATGGAGGATATATGTTTTCAGATAAATATATCTTTCTCTCTTATCTTTCTATCTTCTCTCTCTTTCTCTTCTGGTAATAGTTTTCTCTCCTCTCTATCTCACTCTCTTCTACTATTTCTGTTTCTCTTTCTTACTTGCTGGAAATGGAAGACCTAGAGTCGCTCTCCTTCTTCCATTACAATGGCAATGAGCAAAGATGCCTAACATTCATACCATTTGTTCACACAATCATTGTTTCATATTTCTCCGAGGCCTACAAAATTCCTCGCATTTTTACCATTCATTCACACACGTCCTCCATAATTTTTTTTCCAGGGGCCTTCAAGATGTTGTAAATACTCGCATACTCTCCGTGTAACACTTCTCAGAAGCCAAAGACATACTTGGCATTTCTACCATACATTCGCACATTACATTTATGCACGTCTCGCGATCTATTCAGCCTGTACTGCACACCTTGGAATCATATTTATGGCTTTCAATTTCGAGGTATATGACGTCATATGAGTGGATTGATTGCCAAGGCTTTGCAAGCTCACCAACTAATGAACACTCCTGCTTCTGAAGAAATCGTTAAGATATCCTTTGCGAAAGCTAAATAGATGAATAGATAAATTACAGCCTAATGAAAAAAAAAATGTAGGCTTAGATCTATGTTGAAGAAAGCGTGCACATTTTTGCATATCTCTCATCATGTAGAGGACTATTCTATGGCTTCTCTACGTGAGTTACAAAATAAAAAATTATCTAACCCCCCCCCCCTTTCATTACCATGGGGTGTTGTAGACCTAAATCAAATGGAACCATTTCCTTCTTTAAAAAAAAAATAACTACAAAATACAAATCTTGAGCGCTTCACGAGGCAACATGATGGCAGCTGCAATCAATCGGAAGTTTGTTGCATTTAGTGCTGAATGACGATGCTGAAATAAAGGTGTTGTTGAGATAGCCACAGAGCCCCCCCCCCCATAAGTCTGATTTAAGGAAATAAATCACACTTCAGTTATCTCTCTTTCCTAACTCATATGTGGAAGAAAATACCACCCAGAGAGGACAAAGCATGATTTATACTCTATTCTTGTAATTTTGCTATTGTAATGTCATCAGTGAAAAATTGGCAACAACTGAACAAATATGCTCTCAAAGTTATGTATTATTGATAAATGATATTATAATGTTGGTATATTACAGGTCGCAAGTGCCACAATACACTGGGTGCTTCCCAAGATTATCCAGCACAGCTAACTGTTCACTTTAATTGATTTGGGCTAAAATTGCTTCCTCACTGTATTCCCAGTACACTTTACTTTTTCTGTCACACAGAGTGCAGCATATCTCACAACATAACGTGGTATATGAATGTGACACAGATTCCATTAATGCACATACACACACACACACGAAAATGTAGTTACTTAATGCACACGGCAATTGATGCCATATCATGCCTAGCCCTTCTATTGATCAATATAGGTGCGCATATCACTCACACATTAAATACATTCAGAAGAATGCCAAATCAACATAATTCCCTCAACCAATACAGGCACACATTGGCACATTTTACTTCACACTGGCTTTTAATCTCAACATTCATATCTTTTAGTGGCACAATGTGGGGGGAAGGGGACATTTTTGTTGGCAAACACATTTTAATCATGAGAAATGGGCAGAGATTTGAGCTCAAAGGTGGCACGCTGAGTGCGCCATCATGGTTCATCAAGTATGCAGGGACGGACGGAAGCGGCCGGCGAATTTCATTGTCATGGATTGGACAGTGTAGTGCCCAAGGTGCGATCAATATTGGTCTTTACCGAATGCACACACGCCGTATTGATCAGCTGCGGCCGTGCCACACTAAGTCATTAACCGACCTCAAATCTCTGGACGCCTGTGCGAACATTGTCCATGTGCACATAAAATCGCGTCATCGTGCGATGCCCTGGAGACGTGGCAAGACAGCCTAGCTCCGAGAAGACAAAATGTGACACGCTCTCATCCTCCTCTCCCACACAAGCCATTATTACATGACACACATAAGATAGAAAACAACACAAGAAGATATGCCATTTCCCGAAGGCAATCTTAACAGGTGCAGTAATATGTTTAAGATTGACCATGTAGCGGTTCTTTAAGCACGTTTTCGACTTATCCCATATTACTACGCAAATGGGGAAGTTTTTGCTGGCTGATTTTACCCTACAGTTGTCTCTGCGCAGTAAAGAGGCTCAACTTCTGCAAGCAAAGGTTACCTAGGCAGATGAAAATTACGAACCATCGGTCTAGATGGCACATGGCAATCTGACGCAACTATTTCTCACGCCACATGAGAGGAGATTTGAAGTTGGCGAGAGAGATTCAGAGTTTGCTGTGGGGCAAATCCACAGTCTCCATCTTAAGACTGCGATCTGCAAATAATGCAGAATTTCCCCTCTGAATATATGTATATAAATACGCAAGTGTAAATCCCTTCTTCCTTTATCATTTCTGAGACGGGGGTGGGGGGGGGGGGGGGGAGCAGAGACACTGGGCAGGTGTTTTATTCATGACCTGAAAAACCCCCGCATTTTGACCGGATCAGTAAGAGTTCAAGCGACGTTTACCCCCAGAGGAGATTTCATCTTCCATGCTCATTAGGCAACAAGAAGATGAAGCACTTTGAAAGAAGAGCAAAATAGGCAAAAACAAAAACACATCAACACTCCCTGGGGAACGATCAACACCATGCAGCTTACTGAGAATCTTCAACGACATTTCTAGAATGCCACAACATGGTTTTGAGGACAAGTGACAGTTGCACTGTTCCGATGTAATACCTTAAAAAAACAGAGAACACACTTAACACTCGGGTGATTCAACTCTGGCATAAGTTCTGTCACCACGTACCACAGTAATGTTTCGCAAGAACACATATTTTCTCACTTTAATAAGTGCTGAACAAAATCAGCCATGGATATGTGACAACATATACAGTGTTCCTCTTTAAAATCCAGAATCGAAGTTTGAATTGGGGCTGTGCGTGACAATTCCCACTCTCTGCAAAAGAGGCCTTTCAAACATTCTGGTGGTTTATTTACGTCAGGGAACTTCTGATGTTTCATGAAACAACCCATAAAAATTGACACAGGTACAAGAAATATCACAGATTGATTTTACAGTTTGTTCAAACTCTCCATAACTATAACCACATATTTATGAAACATGGCGGTTTCAGATTAAAGGGGATGGCTAGTAACCGATCAGTGGGAATCAGTGGGAATGCTGAGGGATGATTGTTCCAATCCTTGTGAGATTCATTTAAGAGTACATTACTGTTGTGTGAAAATTATTTGCTTCAGAACGGTCTCATATTCAGGTGATGTGCAGATTAATGCCCCGTCACTGACCAGGCACGCTAACCTGGAAACATTAAACTGCACATTACTTGAATATGAAACCATTCTGAAGCAAATAATTTTCACACAACAATAGATATATGATGTACTCTTAAATGAATCCGACAAGGATTGGAACAATCATCCTCCAGAATTCCCACTGATTACCACTGATCAGTTACTAGCCATCCCCTTTAAGACATTAAGTCAACAAATAACAGAGAAATCAAAGAATTTATCACATGAATAAAGAGAGAAAGAGAAAGAGGGTGAGAATGACAGAATAAGGAATAGAAATTACCAGATTCCACAATATGGTGTTGCATCCGCCCACTCACACACAGGGATTCTCCTGTTAAGGCACTAGACAAATACTTTGTGCATAAAGGCAACAAAGACACAACAGACAAGAAAGGCAAACTTGAACAATGGGGGCGATATTTCACTTGTGCTGACAGTGGGACTGTGCGAACATCAACTCACACAACTTGACAAGGGTTGGACAATAGGAGGCAATTTCTCCCTTGTAAATTTCAATCAATATTTTCATACCTAACAGTTCACTGAATCAATACATGTGTTCCTGGGAATTAAATTGTGTAGATATTACTAGTATTGACTCAAAGGTTTTTTTTTTCTCAAACCAATGAATGTATTTCTTTCTTCTTTTCCTCTTTTTTTTTTTTTGCCTAGGTGAATGTTGCATTAGTCACATACCACTAGCTTTCGAAGACATAATTCTGAGTAATAAACACAACACTAACTCGTAGAAACACATAAATCACAAGATTTTATTGTACTGTCATACATTGTATCAACATTGTACAAATGTTTCAAGATTTTACAACTTCAGACCTAAAAAAAGTTCATCTTATCTCCACTTACATACATCACATGTTCGCCCAAAAGAAAAGTGGAGAATCTCTGACCAGATATGGGCCAAAATTTTAAGACCCACATACTGTAACATTATTCCGGCACTCGTTCAGCTATTGCATGTTTAATAGCAAAGCTCGTACGATACTGCTCCTTCTGACTTCTACCCCCGATGTAAAAAAGAAACAGGCCAAGTTGCCATATTGTCGCATGCCCGCTTTCTCTCCGCACAAAAACTTATCATCTTCGCGAGAGAATGAGAATCATTGCTATGGGCAACGGCTCAAGACGTTAAGAAGCGCAATCCTTGAGATATTGCCAGCGAGATGGGGATAGGGAGAAATAAAATGCACTCCACAGCATGACTGAAGAAAAAGAAGAAATACTCTATCTATGTCAAGGAAAGACAGGTCTCTCCAAACAAATGATTGCAAAAGGAATGAAGAGATTTTTTTCCCCCAAGCAATCGCAAGGAAACCCATATCTATCCCTGACTCTATGACATACACAAGCCGCTTCAAAACGATTTACACAGAATAGCATCTTCAATGAGCAGGTTCCATTAAAAAAACACACTTCTCGTAGGCCGTGTTTATCCAACTCAAAAGGTAACTTAGGTGTACATACAAATGTGGTCTGAAACACATTTCTCTGGCTGCCTCATTTATCCAAATTCATACACTCGTGATCAGGAGTGTCATTGCGCAACTACTTTGCACCCTTTTGTATAAACATGTTTAAAAACAGCTCCATATTTATTTGCTTTGCAGAAAGCCATTTGTGGCTCATAAGCACTTAGAATCCACCTTTTACTGGTGTTTCAAATCGGTGCATCTAACAAGGAATAAAAATGTGGTTGCATTTCTCTATCAATGGAAAATGGAATTTTGTGTTGTTGTTGGGAAAAACGCTCCCTTAGTGACATCATCTATTATGTTTCTGCAGAGATATGGAACAGTTATGCAGGGTAATGAATGAAGGTGATTTATCACACATGTACACATATTACTAGACAGAGACAAGGAATCTACACTGTACAACTCAAATTTTCATGGGACTTATCTGTGCTTGTACTGAATGACCAAAACAACATCTGATATTAAAGAGTCATGCCAAATACATGGCAACGTTTATTGGATTGATCATCAATCAATAGTAATGTCTGTGTAATCAACAATGCTGAATAAATGACAGTCGTCACTAGATTGTTTAAACAGTGGGATTGGGGTTTGTTTATGTCGTTCTTTTTTTTTTAACCTACCTGTCTAGAGGGGCTTCTGATGTCGCCTTCATTTAACCCGTTCCATATTAAACTCTGAAATCCCCATTGACTTAATACACAGGCCACCAGGTTCCCGTATGGAACGGGTTAACTGGTGTATTCTCTACAATATGAATTCACTTTGCAGGCCTTCATTCATGAAGGAAGTGTGTATGTACACCAGAATACTATTGTCTAATTAAGCAGAGTCCATTATACTTTTGACATCACTTACGTACTGTATTTATAAGCAATTGATGAGCAGATATAGGTATCGAGAGTCTATATCACCATGACTACGACAATAGAAAGTGGACAGGGCAAGGGGATGAATCATAAATGTATTGGATCTGGCCTCGTGGATTCTTGGAGTATGATTCAGTATGATTCGAATAATGGGTGCAACACTATATCTACTAATTGTTGGCCATAAGGGGGATATGGAGAAACAATCTAATGTCGGGGGGGGGGGGGGGGGTGGGGGGGAGGAGATTGAGGAAGGGGAGGCTAATCTATACATGTGACTAAAGAAATAATGCTCCTATTTGATAGCTGTGTTTAAAAAGAAACTACAATAATTTCACAAGCACTGCAAAGAAACAATGCACACTACATGGTGAAAAATGTTTATACAGACTAATTTGGGCAATAAGTACTCTCTTCATAATCATAATTAACAAGAATCATGTGAGTCTTACTAATTCAATGTTGATGCTCAGATATTCCAGACACCGTTAATCAGATTCATATATTACAAATTTATGTATTATTAAGAGCAGTACAGTGTTTGCTTCTTGCATGAAATATACACACAAAGCTTTCTATGATGAATTTTTATATCTAATATAATGCAAGTCCACTATACACACGCTAACACGCTTCATACTGTTTTTCTACATTCCTTTGACTTTGAAAACTGATTAACGGTGAAAGTGCTTTTATCTTTTACGGCACGCTGCAGACGATCAACCTTCCTCGGAACGGCAGCAATTTGCGAAGTTTGAGCCTTAATGGTCGCAAGACGGGCATTTGTTGCTTTCAAGCCGTGGCGAGGCGTGACTCGAGAGTGGCGTCTGATCATGAATAAAGCATAAGGTGAAAGCACTCCTCCGATTCCAGCAAAACTACAAGAACTGGTCTCTGAAAATGGGTATTTATTTTGCAGGAGAGAGGTAAGAGAGGACCCCTTTGATTATTTGTTTCCATTAGGTCTCCCGCGGATGCGTCTCCCCCGCTATGGCATTGCAATAAACCTTCCAAATTGAAGACGTTTTCTCAGATGGACTTGTGATGAAACGTTCCATTTTATGACAACGGCTTAACCCTTCCCATGCTACAGACTTGGCAAACAAAATACTGTACACATAAGATAGAACTCTTCGCATCTGTTTCGCCAACAAGCTGACACGCTACTAACTTGTGAAGCTTTTGTTTTCATTTCGTTGATGACCACAAATAATTGGAGAGCTACGTGCAATGATAAGTGAGAGGAAAGGCACAAGTGTTCATCTGAATTTAATTTCAAGGGCAAAATGCAACAATATCCCACTTTTCAGACATGTTTTACAAGAATGTAGCAAGAATCACAAAAGGTATAATGTATCTATCAAAAATGATGATACTATCTGAGGAATCTATACAACATCTACACTCCTATTCATTCACATCCCATCTTTGTTATGTTTTTGTAAGGACTGAGGGTTATAATTTCACATCGTCTATAGATATTCTCCTGGGCCCTGTTTTATGAAGAGCTAACATTGATTTTATAGTTGATTTCAACCGTAAGTCTATGGCAGCCTGTGTGGTAAGAAAATTTTAAATCGATTTTATCTTTGGATAAAACGGGGCCCTGGGCCCTGTTTCATAAAGCTGTTCGTAAAGTTACGAACAACTTACGAGCGACTGGTGATCAGTTCTGATGTGCTATACTTATTAGAATTTCCATAATTCAGCACAAGAACTGATCACCAGTCGCTCGTAAGATGTTCGTAACCTTACGAACAGCTTTATGAAACAGGGCCCTGGTCACACCTTTCAACTGGCCATACCTATCATACATGTATCACTTGTCAAATTTTCTTCAAATATCACACTTATCTTTTGTCCAGTTTTGTTACTCTAATCTGCTAAATTTCATGCAGAACAACTTTTTCCACAGGTTACTTTTTCTTTCACTACAAAACAATACATATACACACACGCAAACATAAACACAGAAAATGAGATCAAAGCCATCTTGGAAAATCACAAATCTGCAATCTGTATCAATGATTCAAGCTGATGACACGCCGTGCCACGGATGTCCACTTGGTTCAATTTTCAGAATGCAAAGTGCGTATCATCATTTTTTTTTTTTACCAGCATGACCTTTTGCTGGATGGAAAATTGCAGCAATATGTATACTCCTAGAAAGGTCACCATGCATCTAAGCTGGCTTTCCTGGAATGATAACCAAGGATTTAGTATAAACCTAAAAGCAAGCTATGCGGTATATTGAAGCTGTTTTGTATTCTCTTCATCTTGTGCCTCCGTATTAGAAAAAAAAAAATCGTAAAAGGAACAGAGGTAAAGTTCAGGTTTATGAAACCCACAGGGGATAATAATCTTTTCCCATCCTTCCACAGTGCACTGGTATACAAACCATTACCAAGGACATTGTATGCATTAAGGTTAGCAGCACTCCGACAGTACATAAAGACGGACAAAGAGAAATTAAATATATATACATACGAGTATGGCATAAGTGTAGTTTTTATCCACAATCTATGTTTACAGAAATGATGTTCGAAGGTGCACATCTGTCAAGCAGAGATTTGTGTAGCAGTCACTGGACACAATGCGTGTAAACATAATTGGAGGATTTGGGAGTTGCGATCATTAGAATTGTGTGTTAAGTGGTAGATTGTTGAGCAGGCGTTAAATGGGCACTTACAACCTAATTGAGTCTTATTGGCACATGACTGAAGTATCATGTGTGTACTTTTCATTTCACTTATGTTTTAATATGTGTACGTGTCTGTATAATACCCCTTCGCCTATAAGGTGTTTTTTTTTTTTTTTTCTATTGTGACAGATGTTCTTCATGGCTTTATTAAAACTGCTCTCAGAAGGTATACTGTTTGTATCCTGTTGAGGACAGACTGATTTTGCTATACAACATACATTTCCCATAGACACATGCCTGAGTATACTCGGGACTCGTCCTCAACGGGTTAAAAGAGAAAAAAAGGAGGAGAGAATATCATGGTCATCAAGAGAGCATGGAATGCCATGAAGATATGACATATAACTTCCTTGCATTGCATCACAACACATTTTAGCACTTAAATCTGAATTCACAAAAATGTTCACTCACAATCGCATCTGTTACTTAGCCGTTCTTGACCTTACAGGCAAATATCCCACGAATCCTGGGGTGTTCAAGCTCATGGAAAATCCAGAAAAGTTTTGCAAAGTTTTCCACTTATATCATATTTGGGTGGAAAAGAGGTCCCCCCCCCCCGAAAAAAATGAATAAATGATTCATATCTTCTGTATACATACGTTTAAGAAATGAGATGCAATTTATCAATGAGACTGCATTTATTTTGTGCCGCAATCACTCCAATAATTGTCTCTAATTATTGTATTGTGATTATGGCTGATCTAATAAAACATATTTTATCTTAACCCAAAAAATTGATTCCTAAACTTTACATATCTTTTAATTGATTATAAAAAAGTTGAATTTTTCATACATCCACAAATCTATATTGATAAGCATACATGCATACACACACATGCATACACACACACACACACACACACACACACACACACATGTGTATAAATTCATAATTCTTTGAGTATGCATGCATGATCTGATGTAAACACTGGTAGCGTGGTAGTCTACTCTTGGTCTAAATCTTGTAAGTTCACAAAATCAGAAATGACACTGATCTGAAAGAATCAACGATTCTTCCAAGTCAGTGTAACATTACAGCAGGGATACCAGGTTTTTATGAACAGCACCAAAAACAAAAGGATCCATCCTGCACGTTGCAAACGTGCTACATGGCATGATCCACACCAACACATGGTATGGACATTTGATGCCATTCGGCGAATTACCAACATAACTGATACTCCAGAAAAGACCATCTGGTATAATCTTGTCCAAACTGACAGAACAATGTGTGTACACTCATTACGCTCTTCTGGGAAAAAGGAGACTGTGAGTAGTTGACATTGTTAAATCTTGAATCATTACCCCCCCCCCCCCCAACCACCTCATCCGCAAGTCTTGTTTCATTCTCCATCGGGCTGACACAAGCCCACGGATGAGTCATGAGATGCGTGCCTGCTGCCTTGGCTTCTTGAAAGCTGCTTGCAAGCGTCTCAGATGAGATGAAAATGAATTGGTCATTAAAGGTTGCCTACCTGAGTACATAAACACACACACACACACACACAAACCCTCACATGCATACACACACACACAGACGAGTAGTACCATGAGTCTCAGGAGGTACTAGGAAAAAGGGGTAGGGTGGACCCAACTCACTTTGCAATTTGTGGGACTGTCTACATACCCCCCCCCCCCCCCACCATGTAATGACCATACAGGCAATATTCATCACTATGATATTTTCATACCTATCTATTCCCATAACACTGACGAGAGACGTGGGCTGCATGTAACCCTGCCTCACAGTTTAATGTCCATGTTTACACAGGCAGAGAGGCGGTTCATATTCGTCCAGCTGCCACATCCAACCAAATCAAAAACGCCATCATCTTCCCTTTACCTGGCAACCACAGTTATCCGTATAATTTAAGCCTGTAATGACAAAATAAATCTAAACATACCATACATTTGTACCTGCATACAGGTACGTGTAAGATGATGGTATTATCTTGCATGTCTTGGCGATTGTCGAACAAAGAATGAACAGCGTTAATAAACAACACTTTATTTCTAATCCAATGGCAAGGCAACTTGCTTCTTTGCTCCTTAAAAACCGTCAACCAATTTCATATTGCTTCTTCATCTACTGAATATTCAATACATACGGTATATGTATTATACAGGCATGCAATATTGAGATTGTATGCCATGTCTGATCAGAGTGCAATGGATTGGCGACTACGGCAGACGGAAGCGTAAGCTGAAGCGGCTGGTGCAGTGCACTCGCGGACTTCTATATCACTTTGCATCACCGGGTGGAGGCAAAGAATATCTCCTTAGAATCTTCCTAACTGATGCCAGTGGAGGTGGTGGCGGTGGCGGTGACATTTTAAGTGGCAATAAATGCAGATGTCGCATGCAGACCTTTGCACGCAGACTGACACATTGCCTGCACTTTTTCTTTCTTTTCTTTCTTTTCGGTGAAGAAACTATTTTTATCTCCGGCTGACATGGTATCCACTCGTCGAGAGCAATGGAGAAAAATCAGGCTGATACCTTGTACAGGGTCTGAATTTCTCTTTGCTTGTCCATTTTCCCTCTGCGCTGATGAAAGACCAACTAGTTTCCTTATAATAAACGCAGTCAAACTTGCCTCTTTTCTTCTTCATTATGCCCCAATTTTCTCAGCTGCTAATGGACCCTTTAATCATATCAAAGACACTCAAGTGCCCATTCAACAGCTGTTCCTGATATCTATTGATTTCTGAGTAAACACACACACACACACACACACACACACACACACACACACAGAATGCATGAACGTGCATATTAATTGCACAGTTCTTCAAATCCCATGGTTGGCCGTAAATATGACATGTACCATTCGACATTCACCTGTGCATTATCAAATATCGCTCATTGCTGCCGCACCCCTCAACTTATGCCCCTCTTGGACATCCCCTGACAATTAAAAGTGATATTCATTTTAGGCATTTACAGAAACTTATGTATTTTTCCACAAAATCACTTTCATTGCTTATGATCAGCATTTATAAGATGAGAAAAAGGTAACGCCCAATATTGCACATGGTCGAAAGAGAAAGAGAGAGCGGGGGGAAAAAAGTGATAGAGGACTTCAAGTGAAAACGACCCAAAATATAAGACGCAAAGTCTGAAAATAGTAAAGAGTATATATAAAACAAAAAAGAACATAAAAGCACCACAAAAAAACCCAGCAAAGAACTCTTGAGTTAAAAAGAAAGTATAAAAAACCCTACCCCCCAAAAAAAAAACAGCAAAAGCTCTTGAGGTATAAAAGAGAAAAGAATAAAACGTACCAAAAATAAATCAGCAAAAGCTCTTGAGTTATAGATGAAGTGATGACTAAAGAAAGCAGCACATTAGAAAACAGAGAAATAAAAAAGAAAGAATATGGAAAAGAGAAAGCAGAGTGAGTTGTAGTCAAGTTTTTCTTTCAAGCCACAAGTGCAAGATGTCAAGGGGGTTCAATAGATCCACAATGAAACTAATAGACACCTTGATGAACTCATCTTCAGAGTGACAGCAACACACATCAATATCACAAAATGAAGAGAAGAGTGGTAGTGTCCTAGTCTAACTCATTCAGACTCTACTTACTGTAACATAATTCGTCGGTTGAGAATGATAAGGGCGTTAAGTGACCACAAAACCCATAGTGTTCCAGAAGACTTAAAGCCCTTCTCATTCTCAACAGACGTATTATTCACTTGCCTTGGTCAAACACTTACATAACTGAGAATCTCATGAATATCAGGAAACCAGAAGGAGGATCATGGAGAATCATGATAAAAATGCCAACTGAACTTGGGCGTAATATCATCGACATCATCTCTCATTCGGTTCTGAACAGCCACTTGAAAATTCCAGATTTCATTACAGCAATCAAACTAATTTTTGTTCCACATGAGACTCTTATAAGTGTGTATGTGTGTATGTTTGTGTGTCTGTGTGTATGTTTACTTCAAGCCAGTTCAGCATGGAAGAACTTCAGGGTTCGAAATTGGCCATGGTCCGCTGGCCATTGGCCACCCAAAATCATGTCGGACTAGCTAAAAATCATAAAATTCTGAAGTAACTAGTCCGTCTGGCTAGCCAAAATATTGCTTCAGTGTCAAAATTGATTCTAAGTAGTCCGCCTGGCTAGTTAAAAAAAAAGTTAAGTGCGACCCCTGAGAACTAGCAATAAGATATAACATTTGCTATCAAATATCAAGAGCTGGATTATAATGCTTCAGTACTTGAAGTTCTTGGATTTATCCCTTGGCAACTGATATGATTTCTGTCACATCCTTACGTTCTGAATCCTCCAAGCGTTTTGTTCATCTACTAACATATCAAACACATTGCTTGGTTCCACAACTAGTACAGTACAAGTTACTGAGGAGATCGCACTGCGCAATCACTGTATGTATCAAGTACAGTGGAATTTTTGTGTGCATGTAAACAAAGTATCTGAAAATGAATATGTCACTGTAGTCACAGTACTCCCAGCAGTACCAACTCCCTGACCAGCAAGTTGTATGTATAATCCCTCTAAATCTGCAAGATGGCTTGCTATCTGCAGTTGAGCTGCGCTTCTCTAACCTGTGATAGTATGCAAGCAAAAAAAAAAAAACACCCTCATGGAGGACGACATGGGAATGCGTGAGTGGGTCTAGAACTGCTCAGACTAGGCTACATCAGGGATTCCATCCCCCTTTCGTCCACCGTTGGAGATTTTCATATCTCGTAACACTGTCTTACTGCTCTCCTTCCAGTACAAGTAGTCAGCTGGACAACTGCCTAATGTGTTTGACTGAGGCCCTGAGAGAGGGGGTCGGTCAAACCGCGCAAAGTGCATCCCCATTTCCGCCGCAGTCGTGCTGCGAATGCATTCCGTCGAGTTGAACATTACGATAAGGAGCTACTGGGAGGGTGGATGCCGTGAGTATCATGGAAGGTGAAGACACGGATTGTAAAATTCATGATAAACACTGAATTTTTCAAGCAAAATTGACAAGTGGTAAGTGCCATTAGGAGCCACAAAAGCATCATTCTACAACAGCGATATTATCCTGAGGTTTACGTCCATTAGCATTAGACATGGCAACAATGCCGCCGTCATTGATTATGTTAACCGCGACGACCCTTTCTACCCATGCCCTCACATTCTCACTGCTTGTTACAGCCTCTCTCTCTCTGTGTCAGAATTGCAGCGCATTACTTCCATTACTTCTAGTCATCGACGATGCAACACTAGCCAACATTTCATGGAAATACATATGTGTACGCCTCAAAGACTACAAAGCAGCATGTTCATTTGGCTGTATCGCTCATGAAACATTTAACCTGTTGAACGATAAACACAAAATCGTGCTTTTCCTGATTGAAGACACAGGAATGCCTTCATTACGGTAAAATATCCTACACATAAATCATCTATTGGGGGAAAACCAAAACACAAATGCAGGATCTGTGCAGTACTTCACCATCTCATGAAGCGTATTTTCCAGAATCCCTCCTTCGCGAATCAAATTATGCATACCCCTGCGAACACTCGCACAACTGGGTGAAATCAGGCGCACCCACAAGGCACAATTCGATCTTGGTGCCACGAATAACATAAATTAAAGGCTCAAATCACATCTCATCACTACCTTGCTGGACAGCCTCTTACAGTATATTCTAGATCTGAGTAGTTCACCTTTTGCACATTCTTGAAAAAAAAATCACCATGAAGGGATAGATTATTTGACATACCGCAAAGAAACACTCTTGTCATTTTTATATGGAGTCATCATTTGAGTTTGATACAGTCATTTTAATACACACAACCATTTTTTTTTTCTTTCGTCTTGGCTTGATTAAGTCATGCCAAGTCAAACTGAAATATCTTTCATCTTACAGTATGACCAACTGAGGTTTCAAATGCATTCATCTACTTGTTTACACCGCCATGCTCACGTTCAGATTCAACTATGACCCATTACAGCCTGCAAGATGCTTTCATTCTTAGGATATACTGCCCGTTTTGCCGTCATCAAGTTACGGTAAATTCATAGCTCTTCTTGAATGTCTCTTTCATGCCGTTGCTCCTACATTTCAAAACCACACACTAATCGTTTCACCGCTCCTAGGACAACATTCACTGCATCGTCTTTATCCTGTATGACTGTAATTCGATTCCTTGTTTGAATCACCCGGCCCAAAGGGAGAAAATTATCCATCACAAAAACGAAAAAGAAAAAGAAGGGAAGACAAACTCATTACATCACCAACATTGTGTTGTCCTGAAACCAGGATCGACTATGAATACAGGGGTGGGATGCTATTTATGAATTCAGGTCACTCGCCACTGGCGCTGAGTCACATACAGCTACCACACCATGTCTGCCCCGCTGGTGAGGGATATAAATGGTTGGCTTTCAAGCATACATTCATGATTCATGCATAGTAATGATAATTGATTGCTAGAGACGAACTAATGGTAAGAAGAAAAAAAAAGTTTAGTCAGTATGTCAGGTGATTCAACTGCACACAGACAAATCTGTTCTGTTTTTCCCCCGCACTACCAGAGATTATCCTAATCCTTTGAAAGCAACAATGCTAGTACAATGACTTCCACATCCAACTGAAAAATGATACATGTAAATCCCACTTTAGAATATCCATCCAAAACATAAAATACTAATATTTCTTGTTTGTTGCATGTTTGTTGGTGTCGTTTCTTTTTCTGAATAGAGGAATACTCTATGACTATCAAACATAGATGCACAAAGACGTACACAAAAGAGTACAAATTAACGAATAAGATAGGAACAAATTTTGTCAATTCATACTGTATACGCAATATATTTCTAAAGTCTAAATTTTCGCAAATGGGGAATTCGCGAGTGGTTAAATTCACGATCGTGGAGTCCTGTACTGAACAGAGAAATGTACATGCATACATCACATTCACATCAGGATGAGCGTCAATATTTTTCGAGTGTCTTTAATTTCGCGAATAGCACCTGACTCGTGAAATTCGCGAAAAATAAAAACCTCGCGAAATATTTGACGTATACAGTAACGCGATGTTTTGATTTAACTCGTGCATGACAAAACAATGTTGATGGCACATATCTCTCTCTGCATAATTCTTGTAAAATCTTATCACAACCCAGAGAAATATAATGGCTACCATAGACGTGGCACGGTGGATACTTTCTCAAGAATTACATGGCGTCTACTGCATGAATCAGTGAACTTTACACTACCCTGCAGTATCAATTCAAATTTCGTACTTTCCACTCCAGATTGCAGCCATCGGTTCTTCCGCAGGGCACGGAGCAATTGTGAATGCGCTGCATTTCTAATGCCGACTGGTGAAACTTTAGAGCCCCCCCTTTTTTTTTTGGCGGTATCGTTAAACCGAAACTGTATCCTGCACTGCTCACTTGAATGATGTGCAATGAGACTTGATCGGCCGATTTGAAATGCCATTCCTGCGACCCACCGCTCCCTGGGTCGCATGGAAAGGCAAATACACAGCACTAAATGGCGATCTGAACTTGGAGATTTTTAAAAGTGCAACACATACAATTCACTTCTAACCAATATCTCTCTCTTTTCTGTCTATCTATCTATCTATCTACCTATTTATCTATCTATCTCTCAAAGGGTTTAGAGAGGAGAAGATGAAACCAATACCCTGACATCATCTTCAGTTATTGGAGCGGGAGAATCAAATTCTCATCCAATACTAGTGTAAACTTCAATTCATTTGCTCTTGTTTAGGCTTAAGATCTACAAAAAATTAAAAACAAGCAATTTGCTGGACTTGCAAAATAAATTTGTATAAAACAAGGGCAAGGGAAGTAGAAATGATAGTGATTAGCTTCAGGAGCTTACACGCAATATTTTAATTTCTCTGTGATTCTCTGTGCATGGAACTAAAATAAAATGAAATGAAACCCGTCCATCAAATGTAGTATAAAAAAAAGGGGAAAAAAAGAAAGATTTGAGATACATTCGCAGAGAGAAAGAGTTTCAGGTTCAGTTTTCAGCTTCAGGTATAATTTGATAGATTGGGTAACAACAGATGCGTTTCTATCCCGTGAAACCTGCCGCTGCGGTGTTCAAGATGTGTATTTGATGTCTCTGAAGGGCCATGGCAAATTTCAAAGAAACTGTTTCTTTTGTGGGCAAATCATTCACGGCAGACTACTTGTAGATGCACGCACAATGAACGCTCTCACAAGATCTAGATCACACTGAATATACACACATCAGTTTCGCTTGGCAATTCAAGTAGTGCCTTCATTCAAATATATCGTGTCACCAGTGAATGCATATATATCCGTGCCACGTAAAACCAGACCATACATCAACGTGAGTTTGCATACACCTGTGCTGCAATGCACACGTCCAAATAATATTATTGATGGTAGGCTTGAATGAGACTACTGGTTCTGAAGAAGAGATCTGATCAAAACAAGCCAAATGAGCTTAGAACAGACAGAATGTAAACAGACTCACAGTGCAAACAGCATTACACTACCTGACCCACTCTCATTAGGCAGGAAAGGGATAGTTCTGGGAGAAATCCCTTTCAGATCAGCAGAAAGATCTGATTTGTAATTTAAACTGCATTTAAAAACAGGTTCCATGCTCCTGGAGTAATTTTTTGGCAAATCTTAAAGTAAACTTGAATCACATTTCACTAAGACAGACATATTTTTGTTTTTTTCTTTTTTTTCCACATCACTTGTTGGCCAGTCATGGGCTGGATGTATTCTCCAGTGAAACTTTATTCGATTTTGGGTGTGCGTTTACACTCACAGTCAGAACAGTTTGACCTCTAAAAAATACGACTGAGGATGTGAAACTTAGCTTGTAGATTGTATTCACAACAACCATGGGATATATAAACAGGTACATATTCCTGCAAATATATAATTTGCATCGATAGGAGTTACATGTAGCTAGTGATGTGCGTGTTGCATGGAATAGGGTTTGTAGGTTGTGATCAGTCAGGACCAGGAAATCCACTTCAGTGTCAAAACATGTCGTTATTCGTTACGCCGAACACATTTATAAATGCATTTCAGAAGCACGATTACGCAGAAGTTCTTCGAAACTGTGAATCCCTCCTCGAGTAATTCTAATACTCCCTTTTTCTTATTGTTCTCCTTGTATTAAAGTCCACTCTTAAAGGTTCAATGCCACACTACATTCAAGTTGATTTTTTTTTTTCACAAATGCAAAATCAGATGAATGAACAGAATAATAGAAGTTTCATCAACATGGGATATAAACAGAGAAAATAATGGAATTTTACAGTTTCATGTTTTCACAAAATACATTCAAATTGCATACAGACAATGATGTCATCTGTGAACAGCTCTCCCTTTGGTTCATACATAAAAATATAATCATTGTAACAATTATTATTCAGTATCTGATTTCTGTGAGCCTGATTTCATCATTCTATCAAAGCCAACATGAACATCGTGTGGCATTGCACTCAAATTCAAGGCAATGTAGGAATTTGATGACTTACCTGTAAGATGAATAGACCAGGAGCAGAAGAACCAATCAGCATGACGAAAACACCGATGAAGAAGGGATGGCATGTAAAGAAATAAAGAAACAAAAGGAGAAACCATTGATCAATAGACATCAAAGCTGCAAGTCTGGTGTGATTAACAACCTGACTCATTATTGGAAACGAAAGCCCTGTCATCGATACACTAATCGACAAAGGCATACAATCACTTGTGGTTGCCGAGTTTGTATCGATCTCCTCTGCAAGTGTTAAAGGGACAGTGCAGTAAATAGGTTAGAAATGACTACACGTCATCTGTGGCATCTTTATCCCCAAACAAACACTTTATAAGTGAGAAAACTGATTTCATCCACGTGAAAATAAAAGTATTAAACACACACACAGACACACACACACGTGCCATGGTATATTGCATGTCATTCTTGCTTCGATCTTCTCAGCTCACATAATGTCATCAGTACCGTTTACAACTATGATTGGTATTTCACATTTCAGTGATAGTAAGGGTCAATTAAAGTACTTGACTTGAATTCACAATTACACTTGTATGTCTTACATTCCTGTATACACCACATATTTAACAAGTCTGATTTTTTTTTTTTGCGAATTGGGACTTCCCAACAATTTTGTTGCATTTATGTCATGATCAGTGTTGATATTTCAATGTGTTTCAACTTTTGCAAATGGCACCGACTCTTGAAAATAAAAACCCTGCAAAATACATGCTGTGCACATTATTTGGATCATCCCTACTAAGCGACAATTATGCGGGTCTTATTTGCTCTGAAGTGATTTATTGTATGTGACCACTACGGAAGCAATGAACATTCATAAGCACGCAACCACAGAACCAATTAATTAAGTCCCCTCTTATCAAGGACTATACACTGTGGAAGTCAAGTGCTTTCCCAATGTGCTTTTACAGTACAGACATTCCAGTCATTTTGGAGGGCTTTTTGTTTTGTTTTATTTTTCCATTTTGACAAACCCTAAGTCCTGAATTCACGAAGGTGTTTTTAATTTCAACCATAGTTTATGTAAATTTCTTCAGCGTAAATACAATTGACAGATAGCATACACCAACAGATGTCCAGTAACAAACGCCTGTTGATATACGCATGTCAAAGAAACGCCTATTTCATGCTTATTTTAGACCATGGTCTAAATTTGTACCATGGTCCAATTTTAAACCACCTTCACAAATTCCTGCCTAAGAACATACAATCCTGTCCCCACCAACCCACTGCAGTGTGTCTAATACCAGCACACAGAAGCATTTGATCCCCACGGTATTTGATCAAAGAGGATTTTCAGACACCATCTTTAACTCGCAGGATCGTAGATGCTGTATGTCACTGCAGCATGAGCACATAAAGTCCCCTGTATTTTTTCCCTCCTTTACTTTTTCTCCGCTCACATGTGTTAATCATTACCAAGAACATATCAATCTCAAAAGAACCGTCTTGGAAAAAAACGAAGCATCAAATTTTTGAAGCACACTCTGAATCAGCAAATACAAGCCTGTATGAAGCCCTCGTTCAAATTATTTGCACATGTCTCCCATGTATTGGTTGCTTCCATCACCAGTGACACATAGCAGAGGTCAACGACATCTCTTCTCCTTTGTTTTTCTTTATTTTTCTTTTTTTCCCACTCTCTATCTCTCCCTTTATCCCTCAGCAACTCCTGCCTTTTTTGTTGCTTTTGTTATTGTTCATATTATCAATCATTCCCTCTTTGCCCCTCCATCCCCCCCCCCCTTTTCTCTCTCTTTCCCATGCTGTATGCAATATTCGAGCCATTGGAGGAGATTAAGGGTATCATCCAAGGGGTAGACCCCTTGGTGCAGAGGTGAAAATTGGCCACCAGACTGGTTTGGTGCTCCCACACACATAGAGACTCGCTTCTCATTGCAGTCCCATCTCAACCTCTTGTTGTTGTTTTTTGTAACATGAATATGCATACTTTTACGATACGCCATGACTCTCAAATAGGAATATGAATAATATCTAAAGGTAACATACACACACACAATAACGATTAGTAACAAAAAACTAAAATACACATTCAGAGAGAGGGCCTCATTTGAAGAAACCAGTTCCATGACATTTGCTCCTGTGACAATTGCTGCAATGAAATATCTACACACCAGGCCAAATATAAATTCTATTCACAAACATAACCCTAACCCTAACCCTATCTGCCTAGTCCCAATCCTAATCCTAATTCTAATCCTCATATCAAACTAAATCTAAAACCCTATCACAATCCTAACCCTAACCCTAATAAAGTCCTGGCGAAAAATAAGACTGGAGCAATTGTCACAGGAGCAAATGTTGCGTCACTGAAGAGACAGTACTGTAAAAACAGAACCTTTCTCTCTCTCTTTATATTCTCTTTCTACCTGCCGCAAAACTTACAGAATGGATCACATTCTCACACCCCTTTTTTCACCGCCCAGAGCGGAAAGAGTCAAGGTCTAGGATTCTACTAGGAAAAAAGTCAACATCTGGATAAGCGACCACAGCATGTTTTCTTGTTGCTATTTTGATGTTGTTGCTGATGTTTTGGCTTTTATTAGTTTTATTGTTGTATTTGTGCATGGGTGACTGGGGGATATAGATAATGGAATACAAGGCAAAGGAAATTAATTCATAAACATGATAAGCACACCTTCCAGTTGTCACAGGCAATCACATTAGTCATTTCTTGACATCAATACTGTTCACTTTCATGTACAGGAAAAATGGTATACAGTGTACAAACTGCTAGAACTATTAAGAGGCAAAACTTCAGACAAATCTATACCACACTAACACACAAATACTTAGTGGGGAAATATGTTGGATTTGTGATCAGAAAGAGGCATCCAAATAAAGTATATCCGTGCTAATGCATCACACACCAGCAGAAACATAATGTCATCAATTCAAGCTGTCCATTAAAAAAAAAGAATTGTACTGCCAGTGGAACTGATGATGACATTTAATCAAATTATCATCATCTTTTTTCCCCCCCTTCATTCTACAAGTTACTAAAGATCACAACGAACTTCTTTTCTCGGAAATTTTCTGTGGCGACGAAAATCGCATCTTGATGCAAACCCCAGCACTCTCTGTCTGTCTGTCTCTTCCTCCGTCTCTCTCTTTCCTCTAGCAATCTGTCTGTTTATCAGTCAGTTTGTCCGTCTGTCTGTCTCTATCTCTTTCTCTCTGTCTCACCATCTCGCTATCCTCTTTTGTAAAGCTATATTGATACATTAGGCACAAAATGAAGGGTTTTGATCGATAGAACGGGAGCAACAGACATTCTGGGGGCACCCTCTATTAGGGGTAACCCTGCCACCGTGCATGCCAGATGTTGTGAGCGAAACTCTGGAACCAAAACCAAGAGCAACATCTAGTGCAAAAGATTCTCACAGCCATATCAATCACACCAGTTATTTTGCTTTTCTCTCTCCCCCTCCCCCTTCCTTTTTTTTTTTTTTTTTTGCAGTTCAAAAGAGCTTGCTTGCCATCTAGCCATAAAGTGGATGAGTATGAATACAATGAATTTCACCTCAATGTCATTCATATTCCCTCATTTACAGTTGAAAATCTATGTGAAAATATGAATATTCCCTCCATATGACCCTAGAAGTTATTAACATTAAAAAGCATCACAACTATGAGATAAAGTAAATGATAAGTCATATTGGAAAATACATATCACACACATATTCACACACTCACATCACAGCATACATAATGTACTTGTAAGCTGTATACACATACACACACATACACATAGTTGCATGAATCCAAAAGGTCACATTATCTACATATCTCTAACATCATACTAACTTCCATCCATATTTCAAAAGAAAAGAGTGTCTGATACATCCACTATCTGTTCATGTCCAATGAGTACTAATATGGAACGATAAAGATAACATTGAAGTTGAAAGTTTCAGAAACCCACGGCATCTGAACAAAGATTATAGGCCAACATTTTATGAAGCAATGAATAATGAACTGGGCAGAGTTATGAGGAGCTGGGCCGAGGTGGTACATGCCGCCATGCCTCGGTGCTCCGTGCGTAGCATGCGGCCAAAATATAGACATAAATTGATGAACTGAGCAAAAGCTCATCTTTCGACATCTTGTTAAAGTCGCTGTGGCCCGCTCTGCATTATTAGGAGAAGGGGGCGGGAGTGCTCGGCGGACTATCCATGGTATAAAAAAAAAGACCGGGAGATGGAAATGGATGGACAATTTGACATTATAGAAGATGTTGACGGATTGGGGGGGGGGGGGGGGGGGGGGGGGGAGAGAGAGGAGGAGGAGGGCTGGTTTTATTACCCGTCCCGAAATCTAGTGATTAGGAAGCACAGTGTATTTTCCAATAATGCTAACGTACAATAGAATACGTCATTGCGGTACCTACACAGGCCTGTATGTTTAATAGATAAAGGCTGAGGAGGAAAACACTGCCTATGCAAGCTAGTCATACCGTTTCCATGACCATATCATCAGGAAATTTATCATTTTTCATTTTTCCATGTGTAAAGAGAACACTCCGAAGGGGAATATACTGAAAACACAATACCTTCCCTACCTTAAAACATTTCAGCCATAGAGGTCTAGGAAATGGAATTAAAAAAAAAAATTAAACTTTAACATGGCATGATCTACAGGTTGAAACAAGCTAGATGAGGTGTATGGGCACTGATACGATACTTCAGTGTAAATTAGTAAAATCTACATTTCACAGAATTGTTCCCTGAATCAAGAGCATCTCAGGATCACTGTAGCCATACACATCGCATTGAGAGTGTCAAAGTCAAATGCTACACACTGGTTTTTGCTACACTGTAATTTGAATGTTTGGATGCTCAATAATGATACACTCCAGTTCTCTCATTAGAAAAAAAAGAAATACAAAATTGCAATTTTCTATCATTGAACCTAACATACTCCCACAATACAACTGATACAAAATGGGGGGGGGGGGGGGGAAGATAAAACCCTGGCTACAAAACACCTACCTCTCATCTACACTGTTTAATCATCGTTACCAGCAATTTGCTTAATTGCTCGGCGTGTACGCCATTGTTCAGTGTGAAGCGACACTCTCTACACGGAGGATATGTGTGCACAGTGAAACTACGTACAACCTGTTCGCAGGCGTGCAAACAGTAACACACATTGTATGCACACGAACCAAATCCAAGTTACATGCACATGTGTACATGCACCACACACACACACCATACACATTATACACACAGAGACAATGATTGAAGGTCTAGTGGGGTAGAAATGAGTCGGTACGGCCGAAGAAGCCCTTTCCAATCAATTACGCTTATCAAGCCTAATCCTGTTCTTCCAAAATGCACCGCGCACACATACCTTCCCCTCCTCTGTATCTTACTCATGCCTCGGTCGAGAGGGCGAGCGACGGCGCGTGCACTTTATTACGATTACCCCGATCGGGATCAGCTCCATCTGGGGCGAACGTGCACATTTGGGCCAATTACAGCGGGTAATGTCGGCGTAGTCCTTTACTGACAGAACCATGAGATGAACTGGAAACCATTTTTTTCCTTTCATTACTATCAAGTCACGATACTCATATTTTGCCTCTTTTTTTCCCCCATCTCTTTCTCTGTCCCTCCTTGCGCTGTGATTAATTTGCTGCTGCCGTAACCGTGGCGATAAAAAGAAACTAACAGCTGGAGGAGTGAGTATGGCCCACTGTTGGAAGTGACGTTGTCTCCTCTCTACTGTGAGACTACGGATCAGTCTAGACTGCATTGTCAGTTAAGATTCACAGGGATACCACTAAATTAAACCCCCTGTACCTTGCATGCTCACTACAAATGTGAATGTCTGAATTCCTTTGAGGGCATCTAGACATGTGTTGTCTCTGTTTGTTTGTGTGTGTGTGTGTGTGTGTGTGTGTGTGTGTGTGCATGTGTGTGGTGAACAGCAACTACATTCAGAGAAATGACAAAATTTGATAAAGAAGAATAAATGTCCATGTCATAGACATATGTATCTAAGAGGGCCTCAGGTTTGGATAGAGGGCCTTCTGATACATCCCAAGTTTACACAAAATATCTTAAACTCTATAAATTTAAAAACTAAACTGCAATACTCGATCAATATCTCACCATACAACGTCAGTGTTCTTTGATTGGAGTAAATGGTATCAGGCTGAATGTTTTATACATTTGGTCGCTTGAAAAAAAGAATCAAACTACTCAAGTTTAGCATACAATGGAAACATATAGCTGCTGGTGGCAAAATACTGCAGTCAGTTCATGACAAAGCTGCAGACATGGATGCATGTGGTATTCCATACCAAGATTCTGAAACTAAGTTAGAACAGTACCCCATCTCGCTTTGCTTA
Organism: Diadema antillarum; assembly: GCF_040938485.1. Taxonomy (NCBI): domain Eukaryota; kingdom Metazoa; phylum Echinodermata; class Echinoidea; order Diadematoida; family Diadematidae; genus Diadema; species Diadema antillarum. Next base: position 63,943 of record NW_027272663.1, read on the forward strand.
TTTCTCTCCCTCACACCCCAAAAAATAAAATCACACATAAAACAACACAAGAGAGAGAGAGAGACTGAGATGGCAGGAAAAAAAAATGCAGAGAATAAAACAAAGGGACAGAGAAAATGAAGGGGTGGGGCTAAGGGAGATGGACTTTTTTTAAAATGCTCTTGTTAGATCCAGAACTTTCCAACCTCTACCAGTTTCTTTCTAGCCCAAAGAATGTATTCTATCCTCTCACATATATTCCCCATAGTCCTACCAGAGCACAGTTTTCCCCCCTGGCAGCAGCACGGCACACATCTAATCTAGATAGCGAAATACTTTAGCGGCTTTCGTCGGAGGAGGAGGAGGAGGAGGAGAAGTCGGAGGGAGGATTGGTGGGGTCATTCTGGAGCAGCCCCGCTGGGCCAGGCATCCCAGGAATGCGGGGGACCGACATGCCTCCTTTATGATGCAGCAAAGGGATATGGGGAGAGCTAGGGGAGATGGAGAGGGGTGTACTAGTCTAAGAAGAGCAAACCCCTGACGTCCCATGTCCATGAGGTCCTCTCTTGGCAGAGTACTGCTGCACTGCATTCTAGCAATCATCAAAGTCCCGAATAACGATAATACATGACTTAATGTACCATGATTTGAAAAGTAATAACATGAAGTATGCCAGTCATCATCATCCTTATAATTCTCGATAGTGTTTAATTGTTTGCCATCGATAGCGAGAGTGCATAAAACATAGGTAAAAATCTGTTGAGAGTTCCTGCTACCCCTAAATAAGAAGCATTTACAATCTGCATAAATGTGACATTTGTGATGTGTCAATTTGTACTGATACGGTTTCCCCCGAAGACAGGACAGCCTCCATTGACCAGCTGTACTAAGGGTATGTGTCACTCGAGTTATATGCAACAGACTACACCTACACAGGGTATGGCTTGAATTTGAAGGCAGAAATATATGGTTTCAGTCTCCTGGTTTGCACGTAAACAGGGCTCTATTCTATTAATTGTTCTGTAAATGTGCCATTATATGGGTGCACGACATCACAGCTGAGCGAGGAGAAATGAATTTGAATGCCTGGGACTGTGTAGTTTGAAACAGAAATGGGCCTTTCCAATCCACTTAAGAGTTCATTAAGAACAACTAATACGGACAAGTGGATACTTGGTTTTCAAAGCTGAAGTGAATGAGTTGTCAACGCGGTCATTTCAATTCCAAGGCTTTGTTCCTCTTTGATGGACTGTGCAATGGCATAGCAGTTCAAGCATAGTCAGATATATCTAGTGATACGGTACATGTTGCTTAATGCCAACTTTCCAAAAATACATGTAGGCCTACCCATCAAGCTTATTCTACCACAAAAAAAAAAACAAAAAAATCACACTGTTTTCAAATTGAAGGGAGGTTTAAAGGAACTATGAGATTCTGTTATCTCACAATCACAAAAGTAGGTATTGGAAATAATTGCTCATTTCTGTTGCCATGGTGCCATACAAAATCTGTATCATTTAACGTGTTTAGAATGGACTGATTTTGCTACAACATGCATAGACACTTGCCTGAGTATACTCGGGACGCGTCCGCAATGGGTTAAAAGCCTTATTCATGAGGAATTTTATCATGTTCCCATGATAAACGACACGATCTCATTGCCAAGATGAACCCTCTGTTCATTGCAGTGGCTCGCATTCGATACGGCACACTTCATTCTATGTATTTTGATGGTGATGTGAACGCAGGGGGACTTCCTGCCGTGAAATCAGATGCGGCATTCTTTCCTCTCTCTCTCTTCTAGGCCGCCACGCAATATGGAGAGGGAGATCATGCATGAGGATCGTTCCTTGCCAACGTCAACATTGCATGAAGTTCTGCAAGAAGGGGTCAGCTCTGCTTTGGGTATTAGTGAACGCAATCTCTGGTAGATAAGCGTCTTTCCCCCGAGAAACACACCGAATGGACACTGCATCTAATGTACAAACAGCTTTTTTTGGATACGAGAGGGGTCGGTACAATGTCCACTCTGAGATAATTATGATAAAATCCATACTGCGATGGTTTTGCTCAAATTCAAGCTTTCATTATCAGTTTTCACCCCCCCCCCCCCACCCACCCACCCAACCTCTTGAAAACGATGTACACTGTGCCTTGGTTGCTTCACAACTATTCTGCCAATATAAGGTATTTTCTTCACTTACTTCATCTGAATTACAATAGCTTGTGGATTTTTTCTTCATCACTAGGAGACTTTAATATTCAACCTTGGAGAAGTAGAATGAGTACCATGTAGTAGCAATCATCTTACAAATAATTGCTTTAGGCTCCCTTGAGAGTGGGGGCATAGAAACAGAGGGGGTATAGCGAACATCAAAATAGTACTTCCAATACAAAAATGCGCTGTGCTCATGTGCTGGCTAGTTCAAAGCAGAAAGTCTATCAATTTCGTGAATCCATTTGGCAACCCTGAAAATTTGCTTCCTTTCATAATTCACCATTTCTTTATATAATGTACAGGTAGGTAATTAAGTCAGACCTTTCCTCAGAATAATTCAACTGAAAACTTCTTTACAATGGAGGGGGAAGCAAGACTAAATTTCCAGTAAATTGATTTGGACCCCAGAAAATTCTAAGCGTTATTCTCCATACAAAAGGAGAGTGTATTTTCAAGTGATATGGGGTTAGACTTTTATCTCTTTTTACAAAACTTTTGAGGTTTACTACCACAGGATGTCATACATGACGTTAGGAGATATTATTCTTCAACCATGCAAAATTTCATAATGTTTGCAATCAAGGAATGTACGACCTGTAATACATAATTTATCCAATGAAGAGACCCTTTAAACCCTGGGCAACAAGGACATGTGATAAGACTGAGAGAGCGAGAGACAATAAAGGGAAATGACACGTACCCTAACCAAACTTTGCCTTCCTATGAAAATTTGGTGGATGTTGGGAAGGGCTGCAAAAAAAAAGTGCTGCAAAAAAAAAGAAGAAAAGTGCTGCTTCACTGAAAAACAAACAAACAAGAAACATAGACAATCTCTCAAGACATATGTGTACTGCTTGCCCTTTGTCAGGGTGCTACAAACGCACTTGCCCAGTTGCCCTCAGGGGTATCATAAACTTAAATGTCTTTGAGCATTTGTAGTAGGCTATGAGAATGTTGATGGACCCAGAGAATGCACAACCACCACACGAACGTAGCTAATCCTTACTGCGTGTGAAACTCTATACCACATCAGTCATTAGGAATTTAATGTGAATTGATGAGAGCACTACTTTTCTTTTCGCTAATGAGTATCCGAGATGATTTGAATATATTGTCCTCGTCTGAGAACCCGATAACGGCACGACTGCAGCCGACCAAAAGTGGCCCGTGTGTCATTCGTTTCCGTTTCACGCTAACATTGTTAGCGCGACTGGTGAGGATATCACAGGCAGAGAGTTAGAAGAATGATACGAGTGCAGCCTTGCAGAGAAGATAAGAACCATACTGGCTTCAAGAGCCATGGTATACGTAGGAAAAAAGACAAAGAAAAAAGAAATAAAACAGCGCCCTCGGTCATCATCACATCCTGGGGCATTTCCTTCCTTTCTGTCTTGTAAAAACAAGGCGGAGAATAGCCCAGCTGATATTACATTCTAGTGTACAGCTGAGTGGAAGTCCACTTACTTGCATGTGCCGCTGGTAATCCGATGATATAAGCTCGGTCGTCCAAATAATATTGCCACTGGGGCGTACTTCGTGGCAGCTCTTCGCGGCTTTGGTTTTAACAGTGGCCCAATGACCCACATGCCTGCTCTTCTGCCCTTTAACCCATACCCAGCCAGGTTCTGATATAAGCCTACAGACCTTATAGGTGACGACCTGTTTGCCATTGGCAATGGATTAATGACACAAACTCCCCTTCCCTGGATCAAGCGCAGTGACAAAAGTGAGCAGGGGAAACAGATGGAGAAAAAAAAAAGGAATTTAAGCAAAACTTTCATATCCTCCTTTGGTATAGAATGCAATCAGCACCACACAAACAGATGTTGCAACACCATGCTGATGTTTAATTCTTTATTTTCTTAATTTGGCAATCTAACAAAGATGCAATTTCTTCCTATTTCACATCATTGCTGATTGGATTGAACTCATTTGGGACTGTGAAATCCAAGACCACTATGCGGTCAGTCCTGGGGTCACTCATTTCAGAGGAACCAGTGGGGGAGGGGTGGGTGGCATTTCATGAATCCTTAATCGGCCCCCTACACCTTCACTAATGATGTGTCGTGAAGGAGGAGATTTCAGCCCCATGGACAAATATGGCAACTGCTGAAATTCAGGAGGCAGAGAATGAATACAATGTACAAAGAGGAAATCATATTCACGGTACTAAAAGGGGCTTCCAATCCATTGGGTCTCCTAGAGGAGTTGAGATTATCCTATCTGTTGCATGGCCATACTTGGCCAATCATTTCTTCCTTTATGAACTGAGAAAAGGACCATTATTTCATTATTCTTGAATTTGGTAAGATTTGGCATTGTTCTTCAATGAATGAGAAGCAAGCAACTTACACCAGCTTGGAAGGTGGCTCAGTACCAGGCATTTCCCCCATAGGCAAAATATTATTATTTCTGCAACTTGTGGCTGCTACTACTACTACTATTACTACTACTACTACTACTACTACTACTACTACTACTATTACTACTACTACTACTACTACTACTACTACTACTACTACTACTACTACTACTACTACTGCTCATACGATAACAATACGATGCAGAAGTACCACAAGAAAATGAAAAAAAAAATCATAATCACTGCATCTTTGTCATTGCAACTGTTATCATTTCTAGACCTACTTTCTATAATGGTACAATCTCTCTTTGTATCAGTTTTGTCGTTTGTATCAGTTTTGTCGTTCAAAGTCCCCTTTTTGATAATTCTGTAACCATGATGGCACAGGTAGAAATGTTGCACCTTCACTACTGCTTGTTTCAAGTGTTATGATTGCAATGAGAATTCATGGAATCGTGAAAGCAATAGGCCTATACCCCAAGGAATACCAATCATTTTCAATCACTTACTACATAGTTTGATTTCATCTTGATGAATTTTTTTTTTTTTTTTTGGGGGGGGGGGGGGGGAAGGGGGCAAGAGTATGCCTAGAGTGCAATCTTCGTCTGTATTCCTAGTCTGAAGAATCACTCAATTTTTGTCAGTTTTTGAACACAAACTAAGCAAATTTTCATGCTGATACCACCATACATATTTTCGGTACTGTGGTGGCAGCAAGACATTCAAGTGCAGAGTGCCATGTGTATGACTACCTATATGAAATTAATCATCGCAATTGGGGACCTTGTCAATCCTATCTCCAGTATATGGTGATCTCAAAATCTTGTAGAGAAAGAATCACAGTAATACATCTTGTGGGGCCAGTTACACAATATACTTTCTCTTTTAAAGGGTATGTCCACAGAAAAGGAAGAAGGGCTATAATTTAGGCACTCCTTTGGTTCCTATCAACTCAGCAGTTAGTTAGCTTTAGTTCCTATCAACTCAACAAGTTCGTACAACTTTTACGCCTGAATTGACCACAGAATAGAAAGTCACTTCCCTCAATGACTTCCTACAACCATCTATCGCCTCTACACTCCTTCAATGGCACGATATCATGTTGGTTCATCACACCTATCCACAGACACAAATTGCCCCATTTGTCTGGCTCGCTGAGGTCAAAGGTCAGAGTTTCAGGCTCTGCCAGGTCGTTAGTTGAGTATCCTACCATTGATTTATAGTGAGAGTGCAGTAAACAGAGGCCCTCCTGCCATCCATCTCATATACTGACTCTGTACTGTTTGTATCCTGACCTTTATGGCTCCCAAAGCGCTGCAGACAAGGGGGATTTTTTTTTTTCTTCTGATGCCAGAAATACTGACATCTACTGATATTCACTGGGACTAAAGGCATTTTGTATCAGACGTGTGTGTATTTTTCAGCCTGTCAGTGTGTATATATGTGCTTGTCCGTATACAGTAAAATCTGTAGGCCCTATACAGTAAAAGGGGAAGTTTTTGCGGTACAATGTATGGGAATATTTTGTGCATTCCTTTCATGCAAAAGCTCATATATTTTTAGCTTGTTATGTGTAAGGCCAAGTAAAAAAAGATAGTAGTTTCTCGTCCGGGTTTTTTGAGCAAGGCGATGAGGGAGGTCCTTACTACTTGATATCTTACTATTTTTTCGAGGATTGTCAAAATGAAAGTAATATGTGTTTCTCGTCCGGTAATTCTGAGAAAGGTAACGAGAGAGGGCTGTACTATTTTCTATATCCAATTTATGAAATGAAATATCACTCTGGTAGCTGTGTTATGAGAGACCAGGTCCCAAGTGTATGTCTTGACTGCACTCTGTGCATTTTCAAACAAATAGATCATGTGCCATACTTGAAATGAAACTTCATGCATGCAGAAATACATTTGCTTTTTCTTTCCGCTTCAGATGTCAAGGGAAAATGACCATCTTAATATACTGGTATTTAGTGTTGTAATGGCATTTCTGATACCAGTGTACTTGCAATTCTGATGTACTGTGCTATTAAATGAAACAGGTATAAAACATATCTTTCAACAAAGAATTGTACAACTGAAATAAATTCCATGATATTCAAAACACTGCTTTATTCATCATTGGTGTTTGTGACTTTTTGTGTCCATACAGCTGGTATGTATCTGCATTTCTTCACAGTAGGCCCTACAATAAATTGTAGTATATTATTCAACTGGAAACTGGCTTGTACAATTGCAGATGGATGTCAAAATTATACTGATAATGGCATTATAGCATTAAACATTTAAAGGTGTTTCTTCATGTTCTAAAAAGACATTTGATAATCACTCATCATTTGGATGATGAATGATTGTATACCACACTACCAGATGATACGACTCACGGCCGTGTCCGTGAATATACATCGTAAAGAAAAGTATCCCGCAGAAATACGAGACAAACCAGAATCCGTGGAAAAGTTATTTATTTTGTAGATACACCCATTTGATAATTCTACATTTGCTGGAAAAGCGCATTCATTTTCTCTTCAAAATAGAACAATACATCGCCGTCAGATGCAATGTTACAGCTACAGACGTACGTAGACACGCACACTTTGCCAATACGGTGCTGCACGGCCACTGCACCGGCACCGTACCTTCCGACACTGCACACACATGCACATAGTCACAATGACATGAAAATGTATACAAACTCGATACAATCCTCATAAGCATTTGTATTAATTCATCCGCTTGAAATATGAGAAACGGGGAAAAATACGAACAATGCGCGAAATATGCGTGGAATATCAGCGATTGATCGCAAAAATGTTGCCGCTATCGCGTTCACGACGTACCGAGTGCGCTGTACATTACAGCTAGCCCACCCCAGGCCCGCGGGCCCGGCGCCCGCGCCCCAACCAACTGCAGTTCGACTGCTTTGCATTTGTGGGTCATTCCTTCTTGCCGCGAGCTCGCAGTGTGAAATGCATGCGTTATTATTACATACGCACTACAGAAGCTACAGCTGTACTACAGCTATAAAGTAGAGGACGCAAGGCGTAATTAGAAATGAGACATCACGATTGGTAGGTGAATTGTCAATTTTTTTTTCTTTTTTGGCGGCCGAAAAAATAGTAAATATCAAAAAAGTCGATGCGGCAACTGAAAATCGATGCGGGCGGGAAGCGGGCTGGGACGAGAATTATGAATTTCTTGGTATTTTCAGCGCCATTTTGAAAATAGTAAATAGTAAAAAAATCGATGCGGCGGCCAAAATCGATGCACGCGAGGACGAGAAACTGGTTTCTTTTTTTACTTGGCCTAATATCATTACATATCTGAGATCACAAGGTAGGTATATCAATATAATCATTATTGAGACAAAACTATTATGCCATTTGTAGTTTTCTTTACATTCACTAGTCCCATAGCAAGGGGAATATGCTGTTGTTATGACTCAGATCCGTATGAGGACCTGTTACCTTTTGCCATGTGCTGCCAAAGGCCAAACAACGTAGCAGCAATAAGCTGTTTAGTTGTTACTGTCCAAGATATCAAAACCTTGTGAAATTCATCTTACACTGACCGAAGATGCTCACATTAATTTTTTTTTTCTTCACTTTTACAGCATATACCTATGTGGTAGGGATATGAGAATAAAATAGACCTATTCAGAAACAAGCATGCACTGTGTTGGGTCTTCCAAACCAATATGTTCTCGGTTGGTCATCAAACCACATCCATGGCAATACATACTTCTCACAGGCATTGGACGATAGCATACCCAGATTTCATATATAGTCTTCAAAAAAGAGAAGCCCCAACATTTTATCACCGGCCTCATGCCAAAAGGGCATCTCCCTAACACATAGGCACCTATACCACAGGACATTCTCTTCTACAATACGTATATATACTTCTTGCCTATCCTACTCCCTCTGCTAGGTTTCTTTACTCTGTAGGCCTATGTGAATGTGCAGGTGTGCGATACATGAATTTCTTTCCATGTATCCCCCTGTGACTGGTTTCGATGAAGGTACTCCAGGCAAGTGAATGAGGGCACTTGAGTCTTTAGAGTAGTTTTCAACTCTCACATGATTTAAACGTCTGCCTCTTCCTTTTTGAGTTTGTGGGGTAGGGGAAAGAATAGGGGATACAAACATGTTTTCAACTAGAGAAGCACTCAGAGAGCGCAGACCTCCGCCAAGCATGCAGCCCATTTCCACCACTTATCTTGTTCTTCCATAGAGATATCAGTGATTTCCACCAATACATACTTATAACGTTGTGTGCTGAAAGTCGCCTGATTTCCCAATATAGAAGCCTTTGTTACTTCATAAACCCTCAGCTGCACGGCGCGCCTCACCCCAGCAGAAACTAGAGCACGCACTTTATTGCGCCCAGGCAAACCTCAAATACGCGCAGCCTGAACTCCCAAGTTCATTAACCCTACCTGCCAAAATATCGAAAATCCTTCATAAATTCCCCAAAAATTCTCGGATCACTACCAAAAGTTAATAGTTTGTTACTTGTGTCATTCTCAACCTTTCCTGCAAGTTTCATCCCAATCCGTTAACTACTTTTTGAGTTATTTTGCACACGGACAAACTAACTAACAAACTAATTTACTAACGCACGAACGAACGAACGAACAAACCAACGGTAACGAAAACATAACCTCCTCCCTTGGCGGAGGTAATAAATGAACTTCATATGAATCATATAAAACATGAATCATATTGTCAAATCTCTCTGTTTCCACCCCGCCCAACAACTATCTATTTTACTCAATATCTCTTCATAGTTTAACTCCTCAATGGATGTTACTTTCAACGAAAGACATACTCCTATTTTTTGTGTTCAATTCTGTTCCTATACATGGAAAACAAAAGGCTTCATGTTAAAGCACACTTGTTCACACACACACAGACACACAGACAAAACACACACATACCCCAACATTACGTGCACAGACACTGATGCACATATACTAGTCATAAATCAAAAGAGATGGTCTGCTGGGCAATCAGGTCATTCACAAGTCGATAGTAAAATATCGCAACATTAGAGAAACTGTGCCAAGAAACTGTGCCAAAAGCTACCTGACACAGTATCCAAACAGTGTGAAAACAAAATTACATTTTCACGAAGTTGATATCACAATTTGCAGTGTGCACCCTCATTACAGAATATTCATGATTTTTCTATGGCATAAGAGGTATGGTTCTGATGTACTTTACAACTTTGTAACTCTGATATGTCATCAGGGAGTAATATTTAACAATTGATTCAATTGGTCAAACTGCTTCACATGGGGATGCTAACCATTTGGGACAACCAACACTTACTGCTGGACAGATCCAATAAGAATACTTCACTGTTCAAATGTACCAAGCGTTTGCTGGATTGCTTTCTAGGGCATGTTAAGAACAAGAAACGTTTTTAAAAACAATATCACCAACCCTATCTAAGAAAGTTTCTGCATTACAAGTTCACACTGAATGCTTGGATGGCCATAACTAACAAAGTAGGCCCAATATTTTTAAACATAGGATTCCAATTCACTTGAAATTTTGTGATGGTGGTCCCATGACATATGGTGGTCTGTTATTTTTCATTCCATTCTTTTAACCATCACAAGTTGTACATAGTTTACGCTGTGAAAATACCTGGACATAAACACACCACCACGAAAAAACTAAACAAAACCAAAAACACAATGAAACCTCAGATCCACTCCAGGGTGATCTTTTTGTGTGCATGTGTGTGCACTTTACAATGTGTTGTGCACACAAGTAGTCATATCTGTCACTTGTTACCACAAAGCACAAGAAAACAGTGAAGATGATCCTGTCAATTTCTCTGCACATGCTTCCCCAGTATGGTTGTGCAATTCTCCTGAAACATCCACCACTTTCCCTGGCATTGAAAGAGTACTGTATGAAATATTCATATTCTACTCTGGAGATGAAACAGGATGCAGCTCACAATGGGGGGGGGGGGGGGGGGGGTGAATTATATTTAATCTCTTTGAGAGCACAATCTATGGCTCACTCCAATAGACTAGGTTGGTTGGTTACAAATGGTCATTTCCAAGAATGATCCACTATTAGTAAAATTGCTAAGTTTATTCATGAATATACTGTAAAACCAAATGCATTCACAGCATCAAACTTTCACAAATTATTGACCATGAAAAATCATGAGTATACTGCATGTACAAGAAATACAGGGATTAATTAGACTTTTGCATGCATTTTAATATTTTTTTTTGAATCTTGGCTCCTCATGAAAGTTTCATGTCATGTCTAAATTTATAATATCAATAGAAAAATAAAATTGAATATAATATTTCCTGTATTTGAGGATTTCACACAACATGCCCATACACACAACAATAAAATATAGACATGATCAACACTTCCATTCTACTTTCTGTTTTGTTTATTATCTCTCTATGATACTCCAGCTAAGTTTAGGACTAAATGTTTCCTGGAGGCTAAGAACTAAAAAAACAAAACAAAAACACTCACTCACTCACACACACACACACACACACACACACACACACACACACACACACACACACACACACACACAGATATTAAGCATCTTTTGACATGGCATTGCTGGGACATACAATGATGAAGTGTAACGATGAACATTTCTTCATATTCAATTTTTAATACTGTATTTGCCGGATATTTTGCGAGGTTTTTATTTTTGCGAATTTCACGACTCTGGTGCTATTCGCAAAATTAAAGGCACGCAAAAATATTGACTCTGATCCTGATGTGAATGTGACGTACGCGTGTACACTTCTCCGTTCAGTACAAGACTCCACGATCGCGAATTTAACCAACTCGCGAAATCGTTGGGAATTCCCGATTCGCGAAAATATAGATTCGCGAAATTTATGGCGTATAGGCCCTACAGTATTTATCAGATAGGAATAAATTATCTAGTCTATATATTTGCAATATTCCTCCCTGAAATAGGAATAGAAATTTTGTGTGTTCTATGGATGATGCCTATGGTGGTAAGGATATTGTATTTAGTTTAAAGGGATCGTACAGTTTGGTTGAGACCTAATTTCAGGTTACTGGTACTAACATTTTTTTTTTGTGAAATAATGAGAAACCTCTTATGAAATATGAAAGAGCATGTAATTCTATGGGGAATTCAATGTTTATTTGATGAAAATCGGTTTTGAAATGGCTGAGATATCCAAAACAGAGCGATTCAAATAAAGTGTGGATCCACACTTTATTACGATCGCTTTGTTTTACTTTGTTTTTGGCTGTTTCAGTTATTCCAAACCCGATTTTTATCAAATAAACTTTGAATTCCTTTTAAAATGGTATGCTATGTACTATATCATAAGTGTTTTCTTGGTATCTCGCAAAAAGAGAAAAGCCCAATTCTCATCTCCACCAATACTGTCCCATCCCTTTAATCTCCACTTTTATGAGTAATAATGATCAAAATACTGAAATTAGAATGAGAATTATTAATGATGATGATAATAATATATGATAACAATAATATTATTATTATTATTATCATTATTATTATTATTATCATTATTATTATCATTATTATAATGGCAATGATAATAACAATGATAATGAAAAGCAGAAGAAAATTAAAGAAATGATAATGACAAAACGTAACTAATGACATTACTCCTACTACTAAGCTACTGCTACTACTATTATTACTACTGCTACTACTACTGTATACTACTAGTAGGACTAATATTGATGATAATAATAACAAATAAGAAAAAGAAAACACAGAAAAAAGAAGATGTGATGATATAACCTTTCTTCTGTCAGCCACACTGTCTCTGACAAGGTAAAAAAGAAATCTATAATCTTGTGAATGTGATGTGCAGATGTGGCTCATGATTTTTAAGTTTCTTGTTCATACCTTAGAGAGGACATGTGACTCAAACTGCACATTCTACATTCATCATCTATTCCCCCCCCCCCCCTCCATGACTAAACAAAGATACTGAGTGATTTCATGCCATGATTGAAAAGGGTGCTGCGAATAAACCTTCAACAAATATACAAGAGTGTGGTCGCATTGCAGATATAATCCCAGTGCCATTTTGACGTGGGTATTAGCCCATGGTTTATGTAACTTGTACTGGCAATGCCTTTGTTATCAGTTGGAACATCCCTGGCATCCCATATACCCTACACAGAGTAAAAGCATAGCACAGAGAGGGAGAGAAGAGGGAGATTTTCTCCATTTTATCTCTCATAGCAGGGAAAGTATACGTAACTAATGGCTCCATTAGAGTCTTCGGTTATACATGCCCTGTGAGGCTGCTGTGTATTACATATGGCGGGCATGTGTTATGTGTGTTGTGGCTTTGGAGTGTCAAACACACACACACAACACACACACACACAAACACACACTGAGTCATACTCATCATCTGTGCAGTGAGTGAAAGCGTTTGCTAGCCTAGCTGCTCCAGCGTGTGTGGGACACGCTGTGAGAAAAGAGACAGCAGGGCAGCGTCATAGACATGTGGCTCGGCAAATGCACTGATTTCCACACAGTGATCGATGCGTGAACAACAGCACATAATATAAGCACAATGCTACAATTGCAGCATTGATTATATCCCATATGCAACTACAATGCAATATTACTAATCCTAAATGACAGCACATGAAAACATATAAACCCTGCATCATAATATCTGCAGTATACTGCACCTCCAGCCAGCTATCTGCTAGCCATTACTATCACACGCAAGCTGAACTGAACACTGTTCAGGAGAATTGAAATACAATCATACCTGCTTGGCTATGTCATTTTTCAGGGCAAGCATCTGCAGTAGGGGGTTCTGAAGGGCCACGAGGGGTGATATCATCGCCATTCCAAGGGGTTGACTGGCTTGTTTTTGCCGAGAGACGCCGATCCAGGCAGTTTGAATTCCTTCATAGCTGCCTCGTCCGCTGCTCTGGGGGAATAGGTTTTGGTGGCCCTGCCTGCCTGCGGAGGCTGTGTAGTTGTTGCTCCGAGCGTGTGTGCCAGTTAGCTCTCTCTCTCTCTTTTTTTTTTTAGCGTGTGTGTACGTCGGTCGGTCGTCGGCTGTGGCAGCAGTTCAGGTGCCAAGTAGATAACATGCAAGGATGTTATGGTCAGTATGTCGTATGTCCCACTCTCTCACACACACACACCGAGTCGAACTCTCCTGAAACCCACAAATCACAAAATGCAAGACTTTTCTTCACGCTGCTGGTATTATCCGGAACTCTGCCGCGGCTGCATGAATCCAGGCATATTTTTGTCTCGACATCAAGATGCGCTACGCCTCGATCGCTACGAGGTAGATGACAAGGGATGCCAGTTTCTTCTCTCTCTCTCACCCTATATTGCCAAGGAGCAGGTTACCCTTTTCCGCTGTCTCTGCGCTCTTCCCTTTGTCACAGAAACTCCAATCTCTTCCTCTCTCCCCCTCTCTCTCTCCGAGCCGCTAGTCTCCACACAGGCTGACGGAGGATGCACGCTTGATGATGCAGACGTCAGAAAGTGTGTCGTCAAATTAGATGCAGTGTGTTCTCGTCCGATTGCAGCAGCAGCGGGCACTGGCCAGCTATTGGGCCATAGCGTGGTGTTATGCTCTCCAAGGATAAAGTTCAGATGGGACAAGCTTCGAATCTTCCTTCTCTTCCTCTCTCGCTACTCTCTCTCTTTCTTTTTCAGTTTTTCTGGATGACAACAGTCTGTGATAGATGACTTTCCAGCAAGAGTTTGGCTCCTTTGATGGTTATCTCTGTCGGTCTCCTCGTAAAATCGCGGCCCTTTCCTGTTTTCTTCGGCTGCTGCTGGTATTAGAGGTCCGTCAGTTTTGGCAGGCACACTACTACAGGCTTTTCCAGGATGTCGAGAGCCATCCACACTTTTGTGGGCAGCAAACAACACAACACCACTCTTGAAACAAAACCTGTGTACACACACACAAACCAACGCCAACTTATCTGGGCTGTCCCATGTACAAACTTATGTGTGTGTGTCTATGTGTACGTGTATTATGTGTGTGTGTCTCTCTGGCTGTGCGTTCGCTTGTGTTTGTATGTGTTTATATGTGTGTGAGCGTGTTTATGTGTGTTCAGCACAGGGCATGGAGTCGGAACCACTCTCTCTGTAATTTCTGATGTACCTACATACAGCGAGGGTAAAAGGTGGAGTTGGGATGGCTAATCTTTTCTACAAATCTGTCAAGCACCTGGGGTACTTGAAAGCAAGTTTTTTTTTCCTTCTGTCTATCCTATACTTGTTCTAGTAATTCCTCTTAGTTCTGTCATCTCTTTCTATCTATCTATCTCTCTCACTGTCTCTTCTTCTTCTTCAGTCTTCCTATGGTGATGGTATCTTTCCCATATAGGATGGTGAACAAAGACGGCCGATGAAACAACATAAGGATACCACTCATCAAAGACCTCCTCCCTTCTCGCTCTGTTAGTTTCCTCCACTTGGTCACTATAGCTTTTCACACTAACAAAAATAAATCACAAAACGTGCATCCTTTAGATGATCCAGTGCTCTCGCGCTTCCCAATGTTATTCCAATTTTTCAATATTGCAATCAAAAGCAATATTCTCTTAATCGTGCACAGGTTTGTCATAAGTCATATATATCCTCTGGTTTCGGGACATTTGCTTCCAGGACTAAATGCTCCTTTCCGCTACCACAAAATTGCAAAATAGCACGATGACAGGAAATTTTTGTCCCCCTTGTACACGTTGAAATATTTCAACTTTGACGGAACCCTAATACCACAGTGAATGTAAGCAGATTGATATGATTGCGTACGCAATTTCCTGGGATATAGACAAATGTATGATCCACTCAGCATGTACGAACGTTGGCCAGAGATCAACTGGCTAGTGGGACAATAGGCAGGCATGTGATTATTCTGTTCCAAGATTCATACCATCTACTCTTTGGCCATGGTAAGGGCACAGAACATATGTGTGCACTCAACCGTGTCCAACTCTGATACTGCCAACAAAACAAAGGAAATGAGACCCACATGTACTGGTATACTAGCAGCACAAGGGCACACAGCATTCATCCCTCTAAACAGAGAGTAATTAAAAAACAAATCTCTGTTTATTTTACTCCAAATGGCTCATTACAGCAAATGACAGTCGCCAAGCCCAGTTCAGAACCAGCAACGTATATGGACAGCGTTCACACTCGGCACTCTACGATGGTGATATACTACTACTTCTTGAAGTTGGGTTTTGGTGTTCCTTCCGAAGTTCAGATGCAAATCGCTTGTAGGGCAATTCAATCACATAATATATGAATCCATTTCAGTCGATGAAAGTGGGGTGAAGGTACACAATTTTGGTTTGCTGGTGTGATTTGAAAATGCTACGCACAAGCGTCAATAAATCTGCACACAAATCAACAGTCTGGTGACTGTCCTTCAAATCTGAGAAAAAGACTGGGGAAAATCAATAATACTTGTAGCACTGTGATATCAAAGAACAGCACTGTGCCTGCAGATCAGCCTGCATTTGATTAGTGTACACCTTTGTCCTTTTCAGAAATAAACTGGGCTGCAATTATTCACATAAATGCAGGTGTCACATTTATGATATGTGTGTGTGTGTGTGTGTGTGTGTGTGTGTGTGTGTGTGTACGATAATGTATTTTTGTGTGGATAAAGAAGACTTGTGATGTAAACCCTTTGTGAGAAGTAATGAATGGAAAAGGGAGAAGGGGGCGGAGCTTGGGTTGAAGAAAAAATCTGGTTGCCATGACAGCATTGTGTGCATAAATGAGATCCAGGGGTTGGTTGGACACACACACCAGCTTACACTCGCGGTAGCAGATGGTGCAGGGGGAACAAAGAGGCTCCTTTATTTGCATGCATAAACAGGGTATACATCCTACCCCACCCTTATCTCCCCCCCCTCCCTATTCCCTTGTCTTGACCATATTTGTAATATTTTTTCCTCATTTTTGTTTGTTTGTGAGTGTGTGTGTTTAATCTGTTTCTTCTAATCTTCTCTCCTATCTGTCTACCAACCAGCTCATCCAGACCTTATAATTGTTTTACAATCTTTTCATTCTAGCTAGCTGCTCTCAACATTAAATCCACATTCATGTGCAAGTCCCAGAATCTTTCACTTCTCCTAAATTTACATATTTGCAGGACCACAGCTGGTGATATTTAGCAGAATAACAGAGGGAAATATAAAATATGTTTCATGGATTTTTTCATGACTCAGATATCTGTCGATGTCATCGAAATTAAGTTTTTAAAGCCCTAAGCTGATTTTTCCCCCTTCACTTTAGTGCTACATATTGGGAACTTGACAGATAAACCACTGAATGGAGCTCGAACCTAGTAAGGGCCCCCCCCCCCCCCCCATCTCATGAACAAGCCCATAAAACAACTAAGAAGGGGATGCAAGTTTCCTGGAAATATCAAAAATTTTCACTGAAGGAATGGCTCTACTCTGCTGTCACACTTGGCCTGGATCTGGTGTAAGGATACTGTACATCCCTCATTCTCATACTCCACTATGCCTATGAACTTCAGGCTCTGCTACTACAGTATTAGGTTCCCGTTGGTGCAATGGTACAGGGAATGGTAGAGAGAAAAAAAAAATGTAATGAATTGATGCAGGGAAATTATATGAAAATTAAAATCTTGAAAGAGAGAGAGGGGGGGGGGAAATGTGCTGTACAAGTAAAGGGGAGGGGTTGAACAGCTGCACATCTAGCTACGAGCTTGCCTCCCAACCTTTGTCGTGATGGACAAAGCAAAGCAATCCACTATGTGATTACTATGAGGGGGAAAAAAAGAGAGAGGGAAAAAAAAATCTGGAACTACTGGGCTTACTTTACTTTGCGTTTAGCCAATGCCCCCCAGGCTTATGCCTCTATAACAATGGTATTGATTTTTCTCGTGCTTTATCCTCCGCGGTGTCGCGTGCCACGAGAGAAGTCCCTACCCACTGTGCCAGTGAAGATGGTGGGAAAATGCGAGAGAGAGCTAGACTAGGGGTGCATGGGAGTCGGCTTGTAACACCAATAACATAGAATCTGCCCCTCTTCTTTTTCTCTTTCTTTTTTTAACCATTAAATTGCTATTAGCTGCTCCAGGGGAAAATGTGACAATGTGCGATACACTGAAAAGGGTTTTAGACTGGGAAGGGGGGGGGGGGTAATTTCTCAGTGATGCTTGACGGGATGAAATACCAAGTGAAAATGGTATAGTGGCCTTGCACTTGATCATCCACATCCATTTTGAAAGAAACTGGTTGTACTCTGTGAGGGACTGAGGCTACAATTTTGGGCCTCGTCCCAGATCAAGTGGATTAGCAAAAATGCTAAAACAATGACAACTTGCTCAAGATCAAGTATACCCCTTTACAATAATTTTTCATTACAAAATACTTCCTACTTGAGCTAAGATTGCAACATATTTGGTCCTAGTGTGACCTTATTTCTCAGCAGAAATGGAGCTCACCAAAGGCTTGCCACACATAGCAACACCTTACATGTTAAAAAGGTGCAAGTGCTGAAACATCTTCAGTAAGTTCAGTTGGAACAAGTGATTCAATTCATTTGCTACAAGAGGGGGGGGGGGGGGGTGTGAGATCTCTACATTTGAATTGAATATATCTTACCAGTAAATCACTCATGGCTAATGAGATGACTCATAAAATATGCACACAGGTAATGTGATATCTACGACAAATATTTGTATGAGGAAATGACATGAAAAAATGTTAAGGAAGGTTTATAAAATGTACAACTGACACCGTCTATACAATGTTTCTTCTTGCCCAGACTGGTTATGAGATGCAAAATACAGCGAAAGAGATGCCAAGTTTTGGGAAACCTGCATATGTGACTCTGCACCTCAAAACAAACAAAAAGTCACCAGACATGAATTTTTAATTAAGACCATATTCTGAAAGAGCAGATTTTAAGCTTTAAAATGATGTATAACTCAAATCAAATGGACTCTCCTAACCTATCTAAATATTGGAAAGAAAGCACAAACTCAGGAAAAGTGTGAACTGAGAAAAGAGGCTCTGAAGTACAATGTCTATTCAAGCACTTAATCTTTACCAAACCGTGCTGGCTGTGTGATGAATGGGACAAAAAACAGGAAGTAAACCACCAGAGTAACAACAATGAAGGGATTATCAGATTAAACTGAAATTAAGCGTGCCTCATTAACACATTCTGTCCATAATCAATGCTAATTTTCAAAGCAGTAGCATTATCCTTTCAAAAGTTATTAGAGTTGAAAGTGAAGAGTGTGGACAAGGTTTTTCAGAAATGAAAAAGGGATTCTAAAGACACACCTAATCACACTATTCTACCAAAAATGTTCGAGATAAACTGCTAAAAAAACACACTTTCCTGCCCGTTTTATGATACCGAATTTTAGCATAATGTAAAAGAAGACCCGCTCTTTCAGAAAATATGAAAAAGTCAAGTTCGGCTAGGTTGACCCATTTCACTTATTTTCAGTCCTCACGCGAAATCAGTGTGTGCGACTTTATGTTCGTTTTGAGGTGCACTGTCACATATGGCTGAGACATTACGTGGTTAGTCTGCAGAAAATGTCGTGCCGGTTGATATGGATGGATACCAGACCAGTAGGCCCTAAATCTGCAGAAAAGACCATAAATCCTACTGGTCTAGCGGTTTCATCAAGAGTCTTTCCCAACAAAGTGCAGCAAACTATACTTGTCGGTAATCTGCCTCATTAAACCCTTTCACAACGTTACTCTGAAATACCATCAATTACCTCTCATGCTTTATAGATGTCCAGGGGAACAAAAGAATTAACATTTTCACCCTCAAAACTATTTCTGAAAATCATGGTTTCAACAGAAGTCATCCGCCAAGAAGCATGGGTGACTCCATGGAGATGCTGCCTTTTTGTCCTAAACTCTAAGCCTTTGATACACCAGAAGAACAGAATAGATGTCTACCTCATGAAGTTGTTGCTTGAGGGCAGGCAGCACATCGTCTAAGATACTATATTTTGCATAAGCATCTACAAATTAACACCTTACTCATGTGATATTGATACAGCTTGACATACAATATTGTTTTCTTAATGTGCTTCATAACAATTTCATTCAAATATATGTACATATTTTTAAGTTTTTAAAAGGACTTTGAATTTACCTTCTTGTTTAGCTGTAGCACATTTAGTTTTTGCAGCAACATGGAAAGCTATTTCAAAATGGTGGAATTAATGAAAATCCATGAACTCATTTAATGCAATGCAACAGTCAGATTCTACATGTCTGTTGCTCTCAAGATACAGTATATCATGGTAATATGCTCTCCTTCGAAAAGAATATTGAGAATCCTTCGGCTCATTACACAGCGCAATCGAGTGGTGCTAAACTTTGAAATATAGGAGCTGCTATCATCTCATTATTTAGGTCAACAAAATATTCCCCATGAATAGAACTTCTTGCGCCAGACAGA
The DNA here is from genome assembly GCF_040938485.1 of Diadema antillarum. Classification (NCBI taxonomy): domain Eukaryota; kingdom Metazoa; phylum Echinodermata; class Echinoidea; order Diadematoida; family Diadematidae; genus Diadema; species Diadema antillarum. The sequence continues at coordinate 83,987 of NW_027272663.1, forward strand.
TGAGTATATGCACATAGAAACAACAGTCCATTGAGGAGCACTCGTTTTACATTGTGTATAACTGCCTGGCATATCTACATATTATTTTTCCAGCCCTGTCCCCTACATTATTTTCTAGCTGCGCAAAGCTCTCGAAATGGGAGTGATATTTCTGGAGGGCACTGACCTTTGCAGCAAAGGTCACACTCGGGAAGATACCATATTTGGGTGCATTGGTTCTCAACTCACATGGAGGATGTGGAAAACAGAGAAGAGATGGCAACCAGGTATTTCATGGATATATTTCATATACGGTTGCCCCTCCCCCTCCCCCCCCCCCCCACAAAAAAAAAAAAAAAAAAATCCAAAGATGGTAGAATAGAAGCAAATAGGAAGAGAAAGCACACCTCTATTAGGGAATACACCCACACACACAAAGGCAGAGACAGATGAAAAAAGCAGGCTTGTTTAAGTGCAACAAAACAGAGGTGAACACTTGCCTAGTCCCACATGTACTCAAAAGAGTAGGGAGATGGGAGGGGGATGATTAGGGGAGACAAAGAAAAATTGAAATGCCAATGAAAGAATTACTTTTGTGCACTTCAGAACATTAAATCTCTTGTTCACATTTTAAATTGGAATCAGGGATGCATATAGATGTACCTTGTTAACAGCACAGCATGATACTCTTGAGGGCTAAAAAGGTATATATTTGGGATAGATAAATGATATTTTTTACCTTTTCTGCAAGAGACATGTCTAGTGATGCAAATTTGGAAAAACAACTCCTTTCCATGAATCAGTTGGCATCTCTATGCAATGCTTACTTTGAAATTATCAATAAAGTCCTTTACTCCAATATCCATAAAAACATTGTCATTTCAAAAAGGCAAGCAATATACAATGCAATAATCACCATGAATTACCCTATCTTCTTTTGTTCAATATCATGCATACGAGTCTAGATAAGCGTGTTAGTATATCTATTAAACAAATAAGTTTGACTCAGCACCTGCTTGATCCGTCTGTAAAATGATCGTACTCTATCAATCGGCAAACAAACTGCGTGAGGGCATACACGCACTATTGACCTTATAATCTCTCAATGAATATGATCTTGACATGTAGGACTATTTTGTATTTTGTCCCCTCCCCCCCCCCCCAAAAAAAAAGGAAGGGAAAAAATGTGCATAGCCTGTTCAAAGTCCCTCAGTTTAGCCACTGTCAATCTATTTCTGTCTATCTATGTCTATCTATCTCCTTTTTTTCCTTCCTTCAATCCTCTCTCTTAACCCTATATGAGACATAAGATAACATTGTTTGAAAAAAAAAAGTTAACTCAATTCCTGTACAATTATAAGGATAAGGGCAGTGGCACGTGTCGCGTGCCCTTTAGTACAGCTGGTGCATAATAATTTTCTGTCCCCCCCCCCCCCCCAACAAAAACAGGAAAAGGTGAGAATGTGTGTACAAAAAAGAGGCTTTTTTTTTTTCTTGTCACTATCGAAATTTTGTCATTGGCAGATATCTCTTCTGATTTGCTGAACAATGGATTTTTTTTTTTCATGCTATTCTTCTTTTTTTCTCTCTCTCTTTCTCTTTCTCCCTCTCTCTCTCTTCCAAGCTCAACAGTCTGTTTCTGAATTCCAAATCAAAAACATACAAGCACTGGGCTCCGATTCATGTCTACAATATTGGTTTAACCTTAAATCATGGTTACAAGTCATTGTGTTATTGTTACAGCAGTATGGCCTGAAGGAATGGGAAGGTGTCAAGATAATCTCTCGTCGCATTAATAATAGTGACAAATAATGTGGTCCTGTTCATTCAGGGTGACCTTTTTAAGTTGCTACTGCTGTACAAGAGGGCTCTTTCATTATCATTAGCCACTGTTAAATTCCTATTTATACACATGGGTCATGAGGAACACTGTGGGTGAAAAATTTTGTCCAAGGACAGATGCACTAGGTGGTATTTGAACCCAAGACCTGCAACTTGAAATTGGGTGGCATTTCCACTACATGTATACATCACGGCAATCCCAGATCATATCCAAAATAAAAAAATTAAAAAACAAGAAAAATGAAAAAAATAGCAATCCAAAATTAACTAATCAGTACGTTGAGGGGAATTAACCCCAAACAATAATGTAGGACCTACATGGAAAACACAGAAATATCAGTAGAACACTTCAGAGAAGGTTGAGGAAAGAGGGACAGTCTGTTTAAAAGGCATAATTCTTAAAAGTTTTGTTTGAAAATGCACAGTCATCGCTGGAAGAGAAAGGCTGCAACAATATCATCGACTGAGAATGAGAAGGGCGTTAAGTTGCCTCGAACACTATGGGTTTAGTGGCAACTAAACACCCTTTTCATTCTCACCCAACAATATGTGATGTCACGGTGGTGGAATGATATAAAAATAATATAAAGATCATATGAATATGAGAAAATATAAATGTTGCTTTCTGTTTACCACCAACTGTCTTTGCAGACTTGCCTATCAAGATAGCATCTGATTTAGCAGTGAAGATGTTGGCCCAAATCTATGCCAACACAAGAAGCCAGTGAAATTGACAAATTATCCATTTGACCTACACATATGACCCAGATACCTTTCAGGATTTGAACATCACGAAGCTCACCTTTATATGTTTTCAAACCAAATTTTAGAGCACATGAAAAGAAAAACAAAACTGCTTGGTTCCATAATTGAATAAAAGTATGACTTTGTGATTTGCACAAATGGAAACAACACAAGAAAACATTTTAGACACATTTAGGGGGGTTTATGACAATTTGATGCTAAAATACAATCGAATCAATGTTTTAGTGATATAATGTTAAAGCAGAGGCACAACACACTTGTAACCTGGTGCAGTAATTATACAAGAATACACGCGACTCTGTTTAAACAATCCCCCTGATCAATATTGGGCCAGGATCTTGGAATTGAATTTACACCAATGTCAACATAAGCCCTTTGCTAGGGCTTTGATATCACATCAGGAAATGCATATAAACTAGCACAAAAACTCTACACACACACACACACACACACACACACACACACACACACACACACACACACACACACACACACACACCGTCAGCATCCTTCACTTATAATTCCAAACTTCCAAATGATGTTAGTAGCCAAGCCACAGACACTAGACATTTGGCAAACACACAAACATGCCCACAGCTTGGCAGCCGCAGCAGCTGTGCATTTTATCAAAGAAAACTAGTTCTATAAATCCCCCGTTTTCTGGCATGCACCATCGCTATTTGAACTTGAAGAAGAAATATCAATGAAAAATTGGATGGCTGGATTAAAACATCTCACAAAAGCTCAAGGCATGGACTTTGGTACTAAACATTGGTAGGGGGTATATGGAGCTAACAACAAAAGCCTCTAGTGAAGTATTCCACAATACTCTACTCGACTCTTGAGGAACAAAGGCCTATGTCTGGAATTCAAGATAAATTTTATCCATCAAGTTTCTTCACTATACAGTGTATCAAACTTTGTATATGAAGGGGGGGGGGGGGGAGGGGGTGCTTGCTATGAACAAAAGATGAAGGCAAAGTTGAAATATCTAAGGTCCAATTCCAGTCCAGTTTTACCCCCACCCCCCCCCCCCCCCCAGTCTTTCAGACACAGACCAGATTTGATTACTAAGATGATGGAATTAAAACACACTTGGAATATGGACCTTTTGCTTTGATGAAAACATGCAATACTTGAGAATGTACCATAATGTGCATATTTTAGATATTGCTTTCTTCTTCCAAGCACTAAAAGCAACAGCAACAAAAAAAGGAAACATCTTTGAGCGATATAATTTCATGACGATGTCGATATCTGTCTTCTTTTACTAGACTACTAAATGTCTGAAAATTGCCCCTGTTTAGCCCTGGCTCTCCAGTTTGCCCATGTAAGGACAAATGACGTCATACATAAAATACATGTGTGTGCATGTGCGTACCAGTGACTCACTGAACTGCTGTGTGTGCAGTGTGTGTGCTTGTGTTTACTGTATAGCATGGAACACATGGCAATGATTGAGCACGTGGTGAACAAAGAAGGCTAAATTGTGTTCAGCTTGACATGCTCTTTGGGTGGGAGATAATGCTATGGGTGTTCTGAGGGGTGTCTCGGTTGGGTGAGTGCAAACACAGGCTTTGTCTGTCATTGGTCTGAAGTTCCTACTGGGCTGGCTGCTGATACCAGAGGTACACAAAAGTGCTAGTCTTCATTCCAGACTTACAAACTAATTTTCTTGCAAGTATGTAGTTTGTGGCTCCTCCAGTCTAGGGCTTATATATCAAGACTGCCATTTGCAAATTGATGAGTAAACATCCATACAGAAACAAAAGTGTTGCATCTTTATAATGAAACAGAAACAACCAGTCATTAAAAATGTCAGGAAAAAAAAAAAAACAAAGCAGACAAATGATAAGTAGGTTAGGGAGGGAAAATGACTGTAAATTATCTAATATGGCATTTAATATAATTTGGATCCCACATGGACCATTTTCATGACAATGACAAGTGATATTGCTTGTCTGTATTACATTTGTAATACATTTGTACCTAGAATTTTGCCTATAACAATCCTTTCAAACTCTTGATTTCGTTAGTTTTCTACCAAAGAAATGTTATGGGAATTTATATTTTTACACATTCCACAGGATAGTGCAAATGAATTCAATCATTAGACTGCTCCCCCCCCCCCCCATACACACACATAACTGTATCAACAATACAGTATACACAGTTACAGACTATTCACAGAACTGTCAATAGAGGGAGCTATACCATTTACACACATCAAGTCACAAGTGAGAGCTCCGCCTGCACAATACATTTACAGACACTAAGTTCAGTTCAGTTCAGTTCAATGACATTTATTTCCAGCAAATATGGGCTAAATACAAATAACATGCAATAAATTTGAAAATGCTGGGGAAACATCTCCAGAAGTAAACAACTACTTGCATTAGCTGCAATAGTATCCAGTATTCAGACTTTTAATGTCAAGGTTTTTTGCCCATATTTTGCCCATTAAAAAAAAAATCATACTTTTTCAAAATCTTATTTGTAAGTGAGGCTACTTTAAGAATCTTTAACCCACTGGTCATTACATATCATGACATAAACAGAAAATATTTTATTCTCCAAAGATTTATGTGGGCAGGGGGAGGGGGAGGGAAGATTATTCCCAGTTCACTTTCTTAACCCCCCACCCCCACCCCAACATACAAGAAGAGGGTCTCCAATAAGAACCAAGGACGTTTTAATCATGTGTTCAACATGGGGGCGGATTTGAAGACCACATGAGACTAGGCAAATGGCCAAGAGTGAGCTGCTTTTTATGTGGACAGGTAAAATCATCATCCCACAGATGCAAGACAAGATGCCTGCCAAATGAAAAACAAAAGCCATATGATAAACTTAGTGTATTTTAAAAATGACCAACTCCTCAAGACATGTGAATGCCTAAGTAGTGAGAAATTGCGCAGAACATCCTTTCACATCATGTATGCATGCACCATGATACAAAAAGGTTACAAACGCAGTCTGAATACAATCACAGCTAAGTGTAGGCCTATATCCTGGTACAACAAACTATTTCCAGATATTAGGACTTGAGGTATACGTAGTTCAAAGCAGGAAAAAATGCTACAATTACTGTGAAATTAAGGACTTTCGATAAAGGACATCACATGCTGTACGTTTCCATCATGGGAGCCTGGCAAAACAAAGCATTCAAGGTTAACATGTCATCAGTGCCAAGCTTCATCGGATTTTAAAGGTAGGATCCCTCGTATTCCAAACCTTGTCAGGTGGCACATAGAATCAAGGTGGTGTGGTAGATGATTCTAGTTATAGTGACTGGGTAATATCAATGTGATGAATTCAATTATTTTATCTCTAGCTGATTGTAAGATAGACAAGCAAAACATAAAAAAGCTTGAAAGCATGCTCAGAAAATTGTCATTGATCACTGCAAGGGATCAGCATGTAGACTGAGTGAAATTTGACAAGTGGTAAGACTAATGGTCATATTGTGACAACAAAACTGTAGAAACTTGGGCTGCTTGCTAATAAAAAAAGGCTTCTACCTTTAACAGGGCCTACAAAAACACAACTACTCTCAAGATAAAATGACAGTGATATCAAATAAATTACATAGACTTGTACAGACAGACCAGTGGAAGTTTACCATTGAAATTAACAATAACTTTGATGCTTTGATCACTTCTCATGAAATTTTCAATTTTGTCTGTTTGACTTTATCATTATCTTACTATTTCTTATATCTATTTATCTGTCTTTTCTTTTTCTTTTTTAAATCAAAGTCCACTTGAGCAGATTTTTTTTCTTCTCTAGCATGGCTTGCTGGCAATGACGACATCTTCTAACCCCTGCCTGGTTGAGGGCACAAACCAACGCCCACTCCCCGAGACCAGATGGAAGCTCCAGCTTCCTGTCTCAGACGATGAGCCAGGAGGGGGGAGGACAGAATGGAGATGACGGTGTGATGTGTCTCTCATTATCTCTTACGCTTTTTCCCCTCACTCCCAGAATGAGAAACTAGAGGCTCGTTCACACAAAGTCCCACTCTAATCGCGATTCAAATCGCGCATTTTTGCACTCTTGTTTACACGTACAAAGTCCCCTTGCATTGTGGGATACAAAAAACTCGTATGATTACGCACACCATCCATACACACTTAAATCCGCAAATTACTGCAAACATTCAGAAACACAAAACAAAACTGCGACCATTTCCAGAACATTGCACTTATAGTGGTTTTGAATTTGAATCTCACTAATACCAATAGTCACATTTCATGTCCACACAAATTAAAAAAGAAATAAAAAATAAGAAACAAGAAATTACAGGGCATAGCGTCAGGAGTGTGTTGCTTAATTAGGCTTCTTTAGGTCTTTTTCAGGATGACTGCTTCAAAAAGGTATTTAACCCCATCATTACTGTGGGCAACCTGTCTTTGTAGAACAATAGGCTCATTCACACACAATGAAAAGCACAATTCAAATCACAATCCAAATCGTGCTATATCTGCAAACACAAAAAATATGCAATCCAAATCACAATGGTTCGAGCGAGGCCAACCTCGCATACTCGAGTCTTGGAGATTGAACTCCTTGATAATATGAATGAACAATTGAGTTACATTTAAAAGAATTAATCAATTTGAAACAACTCTGAATGAAACACCACTACTCTACTGGCCCCACAGCACAATGTGAGAAATGTAGGACTAACATTTTTTGTTGTTTTTGCACATGCACTCATATTCTTTGTTATGGCGAAGAGTGTGCACCATCATACACGTCTGTAATGAATATCGCTCAGCCCGATATTACCACAGCCAGAATGTCGGGGCGCGCGAGGAGCCCAACAAATCCAGACACGTAAGACGTTGCGACGGGGCGCCCCATCACGTCTTAATCGCATCTACAGACGGGAAGCAGAGGGAGTGTTAGCGCCATGCATAGTTCAGAGGTGACATTACTGAGCGGCCATACAATATATTTATGGTTCTAATATCTAGTCACGCTTACAAGGTCAGGAAGGCACTGAAGGGGGGGGGGGGGATACTGGAACAAACATTTTGGCTGTTGATCACTGATGTTCTTTAGTCTTTGAATTGAAAAATTCTATTTCCACAGGGCCATGAGTAACTTTGTGGGTGGTGAGGGCTTTTCAAAAGTCTATTGATACTACATTGTACTAATGATAATAGTAATTTAGTAATAATGATAACAATGGTGATAATAATAATGATAATAGAAATAATAATAATAATAATAATGATAATAATAATAATAATAATAATAATAATAATAATAATAATGATAATAATAATAATAATAATAATAATAATAATAATAATATCATTACTATTATTATCATCATTATTATCATTATCATTATTACTATTATTATCATTATTATTATTATTATTATTATTATCATCATTATTATTATTATCATCATCATCATCATTATCATTATCATTAACCCTTGGGTTGAATATGAAATGGAACATGGCAGGATCAAGGTTAGGAAGTGGTACCTTTATAGAAACTTTAAAAGGACAGGACCTTGAGATCCACACAGACTCTGTCATTTCCACAGCGCTATTTGAGACATACAGAGACTCCAACCCAAAGCACCTTCTGATCTGGAGATTCTCCCGCCCGAAACCCCTAGCAAACGGGAGACCCCAAGTTGATGTGTGCGAAGTTCCTAGGGTTCTAGATGCTCTCTGGTGCTATCTAAGGCTTATTTTTTTCAACATACAATAGCAATAAATAAGAAATCCTTTCCAATGGGAGACACAGAGCCAGGGCGGGAGAATTTAAATTTCAAGCAGGAGAACGGGAGATTTTGCAAAAATGGGTTTTCGGCGGGAGATCTCCCGTCGAAAACGGGAGAGTTGGAGTCTCTGGACATACCAAAAGTCTACGGTATTTTAAAGTAATGAAGCTGAGAGAGTTACTGACGAATAGCAGACAGACTCATTTTGTTTTCTTCGATAAATCAATTCCACTACACGAGTTGTGTAAGGTGGCAAAATGACTTCATTTTCATGTTAAAACATTGTCCAAAGGATTTTAGAGAATCTTTCACAACTTTAATGAATACCATTTGCATTCATGAGTTGCTCTAATCTACTCTTAATGAAAAGTTGTCTGATAAGACTCGAGATAGTGTATCTGTATGATTCACAGGGATGCATCAGGCCCCTTCACACACGCCTACAATGAACGGTTTTTGAAAATCAATTTTACAAAAGCATGTGAAAGTTGTTGATTCTTCTGTGTGGATACAAAATATTGTTTGTTCTCATGATAGGCATTGCGATATGACAATCGATCCAGCATGACTATTTTTGGAAACTCTCCTTATAATCTGCTCTGCACAGTGTGTGTTAACTGCATGCAAAGAAACTTTCTTTGTTTAACATAATCATGTAATAAATAAAGTGTTTGTTTATATGAGTTTACCAATGAATGATAAAGTAGAGCATTGAGAACTGATACTTACACTAAAACAAAACAAAACCAGAACAATATCATTCTTTCTTACTTGTTGTATCGATTACAGCTGAGTGAATTTTTTTTTTTTTTGGATACTCTTATCAACAGCCGTCATATGGGAAACACAGAATTTGCATCATTTCCTGACGCGATTTCCTGAAGTGGCAGACGCCTTTTTTTTCGACGCTATGCCCTCGGCCAGACCTACTGTACCTACCTAACAGACGTGCAACGTATGAGTCAAATCTACAACTCTCTTGGTAACCTTTCGGGCCACTGCGCCCTCCACTTCTCACCATGTATACCACAATGAATGAAAAATACGAGGTTTGTGTCAGCAAAAATGTGAACTCACAAGCTAGAACAAGAGAATATAATAGTGTCACTTGAGTAAGCAAATTTTGGTGAGAAGATGTTCATTCCCACAGAATAAGAAGTATCTCAAAAGAGAAGTTTGAAGATTGAATTTCAAAGTTGGGATATTGTGTTTTTCCTCACCTCGGGAGTTGGTACTTGGAGTCACAACCAATATGATACAACTTTGTTGATAGTGTCATAGTCCCACACTACTATATCCTTGTCAGTAATTACTACTTTGACACTTGAAGTCTTCAGCAAGTTCTGGCTGTGTTTTTATAAATTTGCTTGTCTTTTGAGTTCTATTTATTCATTTTGTTCCCTTGTAGTCTACAGGATAGAAAGAAATTGTCAATTCCATCAAGGAAGAGATCAGCAAATACAACTAAAAACAAATTATCATTATCAAATCTGTACTGGGGCTCTAGCAATGTGTTCCTAAGTTATCAGAGGCTATTCCTATCTTAAAACTCTTTAAAGAGACTTGTAAGGCTCATTCACACAGCCAATAATAGCTGCGATTATTTGCTTTGCCATTCAAATCGTGACACAGAGTTTAGTTTAGTTTTGTTTTGTTTTGTTTTGTTTTTTGCAGTGTTATATATGGACATAGTAATGGGGACTAATTAGTCAGTTTGAAATTGCTATCTGCGCATCACTAAAAATGGAACATTTCTGAAATAATCCAGTTGTTTGCGGTGCAAAATGTCTGTGTATAATTATATTACGAACATGCCAGTCATATCATAGCTAGAGACACCAGTGTATTGCATCATGTGCACAAGGAGGAGGATTCCACATTCATTTCTAATCAGGAGGTATCAAATGGAAAAGGGAGAGAACAAACACTGGAATCAAACACCAAATAGGAATATCAACAATCTGTCTATTCCAAACCACACTAATGGGATGATATTAAATTGCAAAATGACGGCATTTCCTTCTGATTCTGTTGATGAATCTTAGTCGGAGGTGTCAAATTCTGGACATGTTTTGCATTCATCAAGCTGGACATGCAACCTAGGCTATTTATATAATAAATTTCTAGATGAATTCAGCATACATTTCTGTTTGCTGTTGGGTTTTTTTTTCATCACAGAAAATATTGAATTGGAGATGCACCTTTAATAAACGGGCACAAGAAATTCTTGGCAGTGGTTGCCAATCAGTCTGATGCATATTAACCATTTGTTATGAAGTCAATGCATTGCTAACATCATGTGTACATTGTCTGATTGTGTAAAGTAACAGAAAAGGCATCGACTTTCTGTCATAACACTTTTTACACCATTCAAGAAAATCAATTTATACAGTCATATATTTTATTCTATCACTGCAACCGTTTTATCACAACTTTGGCAGTAATAAGGAAGAGTTTGCTAGTAGCCATTGTGGAAATATGGCAAAAATGACCCCCTAGATCCCCAGTGTTGATATGCAGGAGCCGGCAGGAGAGGAGTTGCCAGGTAGGCCTATATGCGATGACCACTTGTTGCGCTTCACTTCTGTAACTCGTAAACCTTTGCAAACTGTAGTTTAGAGATGCACCATTTACTGTGCGGAACCTGTGTCTGCGTGTGGAATATCAATATATCAGCAATATACTGTAAAAGTGGCTATTTTCGCCCAACTACTCTTTCGCGCTCGGTCGCATAAGAAAAATTTTGCATGTTTTTAATTCCGCGGAATCAAGACATCAACTACTGCATACTGGAACATATGGCAAGCACAAATATTTGCGTGCTTTCATTTTCACGCTAGCTTCTCGTTGCACAAAATGCACAAAAATTTGAACACCACGAAAATTTTCACTTTTACAGTAGGCTTTGTAATCTTTGCCAAACATTTAGCTCAGGGTTTGAAAAAAAAAATGCAACATTCAAACCAGAACCTATATAGTTGGCCAATGTGCAGTTGTTCAGTAACTGTTCTAAACTAGCTTGAACCAGTCTCACTGGGTCCCAGTTTGGAAGGGGGATAGTTGACGGATTACGCAGATCGCAGAAATGTAATGACGAAAAGGTAAACTTGTATGCCAAGTTGGCTTAAGTAAAGAACGTTTTGCATGATCCTGGTGTCGATATCAGTCATTCTGCATGTTGTCTGACGATCCCTTAAGAGTTTAAAAACAACAACAACAACAACTTGAGACTCCTTGTCGGTAAAATACTAAAAAGTGCATTCTTCTAAATTGTTCTGGAATTATAAAGTGGAGCGCGCCTAAGAACTTATTTATCTAATTGCAACAATTACTGCGGAATGCTCAACCCCAATGACTATCGATACCATATCATATCACCTGTGACACACAGCATACAGCTACAGTAATACATGCAACACACACATACTTGCCCCTCACGTGTACAGCACAACTCTACGTGCTAATGTGCTAGGGAAAACGTACGTGCAATAGCGCCCCACTCTACACAGCCAAGTTCACCCAAGACTGTGCCATGTGCAGCATGGTTAGGTATCCTGCACTTGTGCTAATAGCTCCATGATTTCACTGGTGAGGGGGGGGGGGGGGGGGTGCCTGCAGTTTAGTGGCTGCTTTTTTTGGTCAGTCTCTGGACTACACAGAAAAAACCTCCCTGATTCTCATACAATGCCAGGAGCGACTTCTTCACTCTCTGCCCACATACCGGGGGTTGGTTCTTAACCCAAATATCACCAACATGTTGTGCAACCAGATCATGTGAAGCTATAAATGTGCACAAGACATCACTGTGAGCAATACATCATACCACACAGGAAACACGAAAAAATCAGAAACCTGTCCGCCGCCACATACCTTCAGAATGAGCACTGGCATTTTCAACATGGTTATTATCCAACAAGACTTGGTAGGCAATCCAGTCCTACAGTTATATATATATCCCAACCGACAGTGTTTTGTAAATCTCTTTCAAAAATCACACAGGCGTTTGCAGGCATTGCACCGCACCACCGTTATAAGCCCACCAACTGAAACTGGTGGTAGATAGATTGTTGGCAGCCTTACAGAAGCGAGGGGGGAAAAAAAAAAAATTGCCATCACCCAAACTTTACTGGGAAAGAGGATCAGGTTTCTTCTCGCCCTGTTCCAAATGCTAGTTTAGGGTGATATGCCCCAACAGGTGGTAGAATGGAGGCTGCGCACTCTCGTATGGAACAATATACCGTAGCTCTTCAGATCCGGGAGAAAAACAAAATTAAAAACAGAAGTGGTATATATTGGGTTGATAACTGTCGCGAACTCTTGATACGTGCCACTCATTTGGCATACAATGGTTAAAAGAGAAGTTCCAAGATTTTCTGGAAGATCTATCAATTTCATCAAGGTCTTGGTCCCTCACGCTCCCCTCATAGCCTATTTCCCTTTTCAAGTAATGGACCTGACCCACAGGGCAAGACAGAAGTGTAGTTATCAAACTGAGCAATCGGAGAGGGGTCTGGGGGTGGGGCGGGCACAACATTACAACTTTCCCCTGTATTGCTCCTCTCCAATACTGACCGACTTTTCTCAGGATTTGTGGACAGCCCCAAGTGCGTGCCAGGACTGAAAATAAATTGGGTAACTGCTGGAGATATGGGTCCATGTCCTTGGTGAATAAACAAATGATTGTATTTGGTAAAGCACTCAGCATCTGCGTAAAAGCCCCACGCAAGGCATTCATTGGTCTGTTTTCAGCTACAGGTTGTATCATGGCAGATCTTTGTTGAAGGGTTCTGCTGAATATTACACATCGTCATCAAGAGATTCATACCTATTCAGAGGAGATACCAAATCCACACTGTTTTCTTTTTGTTGTTTATTGTCTAGTCATAAACAAATGCACCACTTGGGTAATCTTTCAAACAGTCACTACCTCACCTGGCACTGGATCATTTAAGAGATAGGAGAACAACATACTGTACACCCCAGGTATTCAGTGAGGCTTTTATTTTCGTGAATTTTGCAAGTTGGGTGCTATTTGCAAATTTAAAGACACATGAAAATACTGGATCTGATCCTGACATGAATGTGACGTGCACATCTCCATTCTGTACTGTACTCCACGATAGCAAATTTAACCACTGGTGAAAAGGTCAGGAAGTTCTCGATTCGTGAAAAATTAGACTTGCTAAATAAATGGAGTATACAGTACTGTTAGGCCCTGCCACCCTGTGCCACTTGTTCCTCACAGTATTACTGATGGAAGCAAAATATCAATGCCACCCTGATATCCCATTTATGCCCCATTTATACAGGGCATTTAGATGGCTCCACAGGCCCTCTAAACTCTGTATGAACAGATAAGCAGGCCCTGAAGTGCCCTAAAATTATGCCCCTTTGAAGGCTATAGGTTCAGGAGCACTCCTGAAGCGTTCTAGAGTCTGTATGAATGGTCACCAATGTTTAGAGCCTTCCAGAGGCATGTGGCAGCCACTATGCATGTTGTCTCAGAGAGGGGTGATCTCTGTATGAACAAACTCAGAGGGGCATAAAGTCAAAGCGCTATAGGATCAAGCGCTCCTGTGATCAACTGTGTACGTGTAAACGGGCCGAGAGAGGCACAACTGTCATGGTAACCTTTGCGAACCCGGCAATATTCAAACATATAAACTGTGTACACAGGATGCGCCTTATAACCACTTCCGGTGGGCTCTAAACATTGGTGACCGTTCACGTAGAGTTTTAAGCGCTTGAAGAGCACTCCTGAGCCTACCTAGCCTAGAGAGGAGTATTCTGTGGAGGGTTTCCGGGCCAGATTTTCTCTTCATACAGATTGTTTGTTCATACAGACTTTGGCGCGCTTCAGGAGCACTCCTGGAGAGCCCCAAATGCCCTGTTTCAAAAGGTATTCTTTTCAAGCAGTAGAGCAGTACTTTGTAGCAATACTTCTCTGGGTAACCAATAGACTTACAAAAAACAAAAATATACCACGGTGAATTACCATGCTTCTCAACGAATGCTTTATCAAATATAAGAATCCAACAATGACAGGAAAAACTAGCCTCAAATTCATGATGGATCATGCAGATTTTCACTTATTCTTGATGGGCTGAATGCTAACAAATCTACATACCTATACCTAGACCTTTATCAATATCTCTTCATATCTAAAACAATTGTTCTTATTCTTTTTCTCATTGCGCAAAAGAGTGAAAAAAGTCTGTCCAGCATTTGATCATACAAATCTGCTCTCTACATTTTCATAACTTGACATGCTGTTCTTTACCAGATAGTACAGAATACAATTGTTTTTTTTTTTATTCATCTGAGTAATTTGGATGGACAATATTTGGCAATACAGGTCACCACCATGGGAAGCGGTCACCATCACTGTGGGCAGAGAACAATACACATTTGAGAAAATCTGCACTACTCTGGATTTTTTCAAGGTAAAATATGTGATGCAGTTTTGATTTTTAGCAAATTCATGGTTTTGTTGAAGACAGAAAAAGAAAAAAGAATAATAAAGTGGGTATGACTATGATTTTATGATATTTTCTTTGACTTAAACAAATTTGTTGATTGATTGCATATCCTTCTTAAAATAGAAGTAATTTCTAGGAGAGGTGTTAAATAGATCACATTTTCTTAAACAAAACTGATACTTTGAGAATACTCATGACCCCAAATTTTGACTTGTAAAGAAATGAAAATTGAACACTCTTGAAAAACCAGGCTTTTTTTTCCCCTTCCCTTAGATTTTTGGCGCGTACAAAGAAAGCCGGTGAAACTTAAACCAGAGAGAATGTTCCTACTCGAGTTACGCCTCACTGCTCAAACAATACTGACTAGGCTCAGTCATTCTCACATAGAAATATGTATGCATCAAATGCCATACACAAATTTAAGTTGGTAGTATTGTACAACTGGATGGCAACCCTGATTATTTTGAGCATGTTGACAAACAGGTTGAGAGGACTAAAGATATAACTAAGCCAAAGTAAGATTCATCTAACCCTACATGTATTGAAAAAAAAATACATATGCATACATGTACATACATACACACACACACACACAAAGATAGATGGATATATAGATAATCATCCAGTCACATTCAATTGATCATCAGTTTTCAGTTATCAATCAGATATTGATCTTTCTTTCTTAAAATAAGCAAATACATACCAAAACTATCACTGACTGTGACTAATACCCCCACTTAAAAACTGAGTAACTGGCGATGTCATGTGTAACAGTAACAAAAGATGGGTTTTGCACATTTCAAAACCAAGTGGTTACATTTGCAATTTCTTAAATACTGAAAAACTACGGAAGTAAGCTCAATCTACAATATTTTTGTATGTTTTTATTGAAAATAATATTGTTACCATGGCAATGCATTGTTCAACATTAACAAAAGATGTGTTTCCTTTAAAACTAGTCCAACTTCAACTCAATGAATAAAGCTAGGGCCAACTTAAACTTTATTAGGTTAATATTCAAAAACATTTTTTTTTTTTTTTTTTTGGGGGGGGGGGGCTATTAATGATGAATGAAATTTATTGCCATTAAGCACATGACCCACTAGTGGTAGAATGAATATAAAATGTGACCATTAATATGAACACTGTAGAAACTCAATGGAAGGGGCAAGGTCGACCTATACTAACATGGAATATTGTTGATGTCAAGAAAACGAGGGGGTGAATGCATGCTACATTCTCGAAATCTCTGAAATTCTTCCCATATCCTCAGAGTGTTCCCTTGGCATTACACAAACTTGAAGCTGGCAACATTGTTTCATCTCTACACAAGTGTGCGCACTTTCACACACACACACACACACACACACACACACACACACACACGCACACACACACATACGTAAGCATGCTTCATGGGATAGTTTCTATTATACATCCACTTTATAAGAGCCAGTCGATCTGAAGATGCTGCAATTTATGACTATCTATGTAACCTTTAGAGGATTTGACTTCATACACAGACAAAGAAATTGGGGCTTTATGAGAAAATGCACTTAACTTGAGTAGAAACATCCACAACATTTTACATGTCATATTTCTCAAAGAGAGGAGGGGGGGGGGGGGGAGAGGTCTTTATATTTAAAATGAAAAATATATCAAATTCAAATGCCAGAAGACAAGAATTGGACACAAACTTTCTGACATGCAAGGGCTTTATAGGCTTTGGGTTCGTGACTGAGAGAAGGGGTTCTCCGGATTGGGGGAGAAAGCTAACCCTTGTAAAAGAAGACACTCCCAGGCACTGCTTAAGCAGTATTTGCTAGTACAGAGCTCATCAGAATCAGAAATATAGTTCTGATTTTGTGAAAAGTGAAGTCACAGCAAAACTGCACAGTAGAACTTTCATGTACATCTGATGTATAGTCTTCAGATTTGAGATTTATAATGCCACCAATGCATTAAGCTTTTACACCAATGATGGGTTAAACTTCGAAGCAATCTAAAAGGTAAGAGTGTAAGAATATAGGTATTTAAAGGCACACACAAAGAAAACTGACTTTTTCCCTCCATTTTCTTCCCCAAAATCATGTTTGCAGAGGATTACAGCTGCCATGTGGGTCAACTGAACTCTAATTGCAGCGTGTGCTTGACGTCCACTGCAGGCTCGGTGTCCAGATCTGCCGTTCGCGCCTTGGAAGAGGAGGAAATAACATACGATCAAGAGATAAGGAGGCCATCCTGAAATCGATCCTCGAAAAAATCTCTCTCCGCAAAGTCTGCGCCCCACTGAATAGAGTCAGAAGCTTGATAATCGCAGCATTTCCTGCCATGAATAGGCAAGCAAAGTCATTGATACCACTGATATCAGCTGAGGATATGCTACAAAGCTTATAGCATACAAAACAAAATTTGATACTAAACTGTAAAACATGCAAACAAACAAAACAGAATGGCATTTCAAATGATCTATTCAGAAGATTGCTGAAGCCTCATATGAATATTTCAGATGGAAAGATTTTTTTTGTGTTTTTTTCCAGACAGAGTAAACAAATTCTGAATTGATACTTTTACTGTTCGTCACCCCTGGGGACCGTTTCATGAAACTTTTTGTCAGTGGTATACACTGACAACTGTTAAAAGCTACTGATATCCTAGCGTCTGATTGGCTGATAGCAAATTTGTCGGTGAAAACCTCCGACGAACTCGTTGATGAAATGCCCCCCAGGAAAGATCACACATCAGATCTGCATTATCCCATTAAGTCCACAAAATGACACATTTCTGTGTCCTGCTGCAATATCTTATCATCTATTTTTCATCATTCATTGCTAGTATTCAACGAGGTAGAATAGAAATGTATGTTTCATATGAGCCACACTTTGTACACATACTGCTGTTTTCATTTCATAATCATCATAAACTTTTGTTGATCACTTAATAAAAAATACCTTTTCATAGATTGAAATTGATAATCATGTCTCAAATTGGCCTTTTCTCCTGATTTTGTGCGGATTCAATCAATCTATGCAATGCCATTAAAACCTTTCAATTCAGTATATGCAATTAAATTCAAAGTTGTCAATTTTGATAAGGATAAGGATTTCTGGAACAAAGTTTTCCAAATATGACTTGCAGTAATTGATTAAGCAGAACAGAAGAAAAAAGAAATGCGACAAGCTGGAATTTGAACCCATAAGCCACCGTTTTCAATCGACCACACCTCCAAAATTTTCCCTATGACTTGATGAGTTAACTGAAATAGAATGGAAGGAAAAATGGTATGCAACAAGATGGAATATGAACCAGTGACCTTCTGCTTTCAATGGACTGCATCTCCAAAATTTTCCCCATGACTTGATGAGTTAATTAGAATAAAATGGAAGGAAAAAGAAATTCATCGAGCTGGGATTTCAACCAGTAACCTACTACTGCTTGCAATGGACCGCATTTCCAAAAATTTTTCCTATGACTTGATGAGTTAACTAAAATAAATGGAGGATGGAAGGAAAACAGAAATGCAACAAGCTGGGATTTGAACCCGTAACCTGTTGCGTACAGTGAACCAAATCTCCAGCATACTCTCCCTGCTCCTCACCACAACTCTGGCAGACCAGGGCAGCATTTCATGAAAGCTGTCAGTCATGGTACTGCCAACTGTTTGAAGCCTACAGAAATCTTTGCATCTGATTGGCTTGAATGCTAATTTGTCAGTGAAAATCAGCGACAAAACACTTGATGATGAAATGCCCCCCTGAACGGTAAAGCATCTTTCTTTCCCAACTCTTAGATTTCCTGTCAGGACAAGGTAATGACATCATACCTCATTAGAGAGCCTTTATTGTCTCATAATCAAAGTTGACACATCATCTATGGAGATGCCAAGCAGAGCTATGTTCTCCGTAAGTCTATAACATGGTCAAAAATCTCTACCTTCGTATGTCAATAACTCATCACTGGAAGATCAACTGTCTCATTGCATCTATCACATGAGGGGATTTCGAACTCCATATCAAAATATCACTAGAAGACTTTTTTCAGAAGCTTGAGAAATCACTGGATCATACAAGCTCTATACAATATTGCTCTGTGCATTAAATGATGTGCATATAGGAAGATGGTTCCATTTGTACTGATCAGTCAGCTGCATTATCATCCATCCTGCTTATCTCTTTGTTCATCCATCAAACAAGCCATATAATATGCAACAATACAACATTTATTGAATCACAATCAACTTCTGATTATGTATTCATCTATCTCTTTACTTGAATACTTATTTATCTTCATTTCTATTCATTCTCTACCTAAACACATCTCTCCATTCATACATCATCTATGTATTCATTTCTATATCTATGTTTATTATCCCACTGTGGACAAGATTTGGGCAATTAAAATCTTCCTCCTTTGTTGTACTGTTCCAACAAAGAAAACATGGTGTACAGTATCGCAAATTTAAACTTGTGATAACATATATGTCACTAGACTTACTCCTCAGCCCCCCCCCCCCCCCCCCCCACACACAAACACACCTTCGTGGAATCATAGATTTGTTTATTTACTTGTATGTTTGTTTGTTTCATTTCCATCTGAGAAGACGGTTGGATAGCCCACATTCAACGGCAATAGCTGGTCTTCCATGTATCAATGCACACAATTATGCTGATGTTACAAGAGTATACCACATACTACAGACATCAAACCCCCTTTCCTCAGTCTAGGACCCCTCACTCGGATGCCATTCCAAGACGGGGAAGGGGGCGAACACTTTTTGTGACCACGACCCAGCCCCCTATCGCATCGCAGATGGAATGAGACAGGCGACATTATTCAACAATGGGCTGAAATGAGTCTAAGGTCAAACTGGCAGTGCTGTGCAGGGAGCCGTGCCCCTAATTGACAAGAGTCGGTGCCAAGTTCACACATTCCACTGCCATACCAAAGGGGAATTCGCCGATCAGTAAAAATATCAATCAAAAGTCACTTTTGTTTAATCTGATGACAAATGCTAATGCCAGCCTGAGCCATTTGCCACAAGAGTTGATTTCGGGCCATTTAGTCAATTGATGATCACAAAGAAATGCTTTGACAATAGTTCCATTGTGTACGAACTTGTGGTTCGGTTGGTGCACAGTTGCAAGGTGCTAGTCTCCTCATTCCAGACATTTTGTGTGAGCTTCGACTGGAAATCTGGGATCTAACTGCACATTTTCAGGGATAAAAATGACAATTTCAGGGATAAAAACGACAATTTAAGGGATAAAAACGACAATTTAAGGGATAAAAACGACAATTTCATGCCAATTGCTTGTTTCACATTGAGAACTCCTACACACACATGCAAACACAAAGTATGTCTCTGACATAAGGCTTTCCCATGCCTTGCTTGAGGATCCATGCAAAAGAACTGCTGTCCTTTCACTTGCGGAAATATAATACTCCTCACATTCATCGAATTAAAACAATATATTTCAAAACTTTGTATGCATGACTTTCAGGCAAATCATTTCACCAGGGGAAAACTATCAACCTTCCTGGAATGGGGAGTATATTTTCCGTTCAAATTTTGTCACAATACGAACTTTTTTTTTTTCCTGAGAGAAATGAGGAAGACATGCTGTGGAGTTTAATCAGGTTAGACTTCGACGGATAATGGATGTAGAGTGAGATACCAGAATACAATATTATCAGTGTATCCCTTTTAAAAGTGACTTAGGAATTGCAAAGAAATGAGGCAGAGCAGTGAAAAAATTGGGGGGGGGGGGGGGGAGGGAAGGCTGTAATATAGTGCATGCACCTTGAATACTGATCAAGAACCAATTCATTACTTAGCGCATCCCTTATCACCTATCCCCCACCCCCACCCCCATACCTTACCCTTTTCCTTGCTGGTGGGGGCTGGGGAAATGGGGAGGGGGGGGGGGGGGCGGCGAGGGGACAGGGAGGGGGTAAGACACATATGCTGGTCACATCAGGGGATATCTGAGATGAGCAAGATATTAGTTGCTTCTCGTAGTCGTGGGGTAATGGCAGAGACGACAGGTAGAGAAGAGGTGAGAAACGTACAGTGAGGCATCTATCTGTCTGCAGCCAGGTTTAAGAAATTGGAGCTCCATGGTTAGACAATGAGTATTCCTTGTCCATTATGCACACAAATGCGTGTATCTGCTGTAGGCTTATACACGCTAGTCAACATTCTACATACACAAATACACATACAGTACACTAATATGTCTGTAAATACATAGTCATACACATATATATGTGTATGTGCAGGTGTATCCAGCTACCTTACCTACCAATCTCTTCATATAAATATGTATATACATGTACAAACATACAAATTGTATGTGCATAAGGAAAATACGAATAGATCATCTCATTTGGATTGCATGACTACAACTTTTGATACTTGAAAATGTCGCAATTGCTAATCTTATATCTTCTTTGATAGCACTACCATGTTAATAAACTTGGGAGATGTTTTATTCTTCAGACAACTAAATTATACACATGCACTTAAAAATATACTTCTGAAAACAGCATACAAATATGTAAATCAAGATGATAACCCATTTAACAATGACTGTGATCTGTGTGTGTTTGTGTGTGGACGCATATGACATGCTACCCAATTATTTTTAATACCTACATCTAAAATTAACCGGAAACACTTATGTCATTCAAAGTGAGGCTCTAGAAAAAGCACCAAATCCTCATTTAATGCAACATTAATGCAGAATGTCGATCAGAAATATTAATCCTTGCTGATCGAGATGGGGGGGGGGGGGGTGCAAGTGAGTGAAATATTTGATTAAGTTCTCTTCCTATTGGGACTATTTAAAACCTATCTGATAAATGGATGATGGTAAATTAATAAAATGTCTCCCCAGCACCCCTATTAAACAATTGGGGGGGGGGGGGGGGGGGGGAGGAGCAGTTACCTCATTCTAGAAGTTAACCCCCTCAGATTCTGTATGGTAGAATACCACAGACATCTCTTGCGGTTTTGTTGATGGTGGTAACGAAAGAGGACAGCGATACCATGTTTTCATCAGATACAAGATATCTGATCAGAACGTCAGTCATCGTATCCATCAAACTTCCTCACATCGGAGGAAGAAGAGGAAGAGGAGGAGGAGGAGGAGGAAAAAGGGTAGAAGAGGACGGCAAGGGATGAGAGATGAGGAGGGGTTACCTAGGAATTGCAGGGGGCTTCAGCAACAACGAAAATCATTTCGCTTCGAGAGCCATGCATGTAGAGCGGAATCCCGTTTTCTCCCATGTCAAAAGAAAAAAGGGCGAGTGTGTGCCCAAAATTTCACGACTTGTTGAAAAAAAAAAATGGCAGTAGAGACATTCAGACTCTGCCACAGGGAACTTCAATTCAGTGAGAACTTTAAATACAAAGGAGAACTAGACCAGAAGAGGGGTCAAACAAAGGTAACAAAAAATCATCAGAATTAATTTCAAAACCAATATCAGAACACTGATATAGTTGGAGATATGTGATACTTTTTGTAAGAGGTGGATCAACAAGAAAACACACAAAAAGCCTAAGTTTCAATCAAAGGATCATTACTCAGTCCTCTTACAAGGTGCCTTATTGGCATTCAAAAATTTTGACGTTTGTTGCACATTAGAAAGAAAAAAATAGAAGCAAAAAAATATAT
The DNA here is from genome assembly GCF_040938485.1 of Diadema antillarum. Classification (NCBI taxonomy): domain Eukaryota; kingdom Metazoa; phylum Echinodermata; class Echinoidea; order Diadematoida; family Diadematidae; genus Diadema; species Diadema antillarum. The sequence goes on from NW_027272663.1 coordinate 106,477, forward strand.
TCATTTGTATACATAAAGGCCTCTCCTCGGTACTAGTGATAAAAACAAGATAGAAACCCACTTCCCATTGTTCACTGGTTTATATCATTGTAATTGTTACATCAAAGTAAACTTTTTTTCTTTTGTTGATTGTTCATTTAAATACAGCATGATGAAGTTGTAACTTGACAGCCTGTGCATGATATTACACTATGCTAGGGAAGAGTCATTATTCTAATCATCTTTTTACCATACTCATCTTTATCAATACCATTGTTGTCATAATCTAAGTCATCTTGTAACCATCATCACCACTACTGCTTCGTAGTAACTTGGTATTACCTTCTCTCGTAGTAAGAAAAGACCTACAATTCAAAATAAGATAGCCAAACATGAATGCTTTCAAGCGCGTCCCCAAGGTCTCTACACTTGGTACTTGGCTCCATAAGCTCCAAATGCTCTGTTGCTGGATTGGATTACCCATGTAGGCCGAAAGCCATCGTCCATCTGATCTCCATTTTACGCCTTTATTATAATGAATTTATCCCCAGTATTTCATAGCTGCCACCTCAAGGATCTTGAACGCTATCCGAAGTGACAGCGTGAATTACAGGGAGAGGGGTCCCCCTGGATTCCTGACTCTGAGGGTATCTATCAAACCCCACGTAGGCCCTGGTGAATTCTTCAGGGATGTACCAAGGTTGTGTTCGAACGCTTCAAGTAGGCATTAACGATGGAGAGAGATTGACGAAATGACAGTGTAGTAGTCTTTCTCCTGTCCTGTGGAAAACCTTTCTATTTTTTTGTTTTCACCACCCACAAACACAAACCTATATTTCCATTTTTCCATTATTTTTTTTTAATTCTTTTTTTTTGGGGGGGGGGGACGGGGGTTCATTTCTGATTTCATATGTTATGTATGAAATTTACACATTCACTTTGAATGTGCCAAATTTAAAGACACAAGTACAAACTTTTTTTTTTAAAAGGACAAATCAACTAATTGGAATAACATAGGTAAAAGTATTTCATACATAATTTTGATACTAAATTACAGTGATCAGGTGATGATGTATAATCAAGGTCAACACCTAAGTCTGCAGAAGCTATTATGTAAAAACAAACTGACACAAACCTTCCCTGTCCAGCTATATCCAAAATCTAAACCCTTCTTAGTCCCGCCAGTTGCACATAATCCTACATATACACACCGTAATACTAAGTTCACACACATACACACATGCGCACAGACATACCCGAATCATAACCAGTCCCTGGTCCAGTATAGATACATGAATACATTTTTTTTTCTTTTGTCAAACTCTATACTGCCCTACCTTGCCAGTTATCACAAAACTGTATATCTATGTTTCACTTTAATATCATTCAAACAAAACAATACGCCTATATACTTTACTTCTCTATAAAAATCACTGCAGAAGGTCATTGATCTGACAAGAGGTACATTATGTAACATAGAAATGATGTGCTAACAACTTTGCTGACAGTATTCTACCATATATCACAAGTAAGTAAACTGATTTACCACACAACTTCACAATAGAATATGGGATGAGAGCCCTTAAAGATAATAAAAAGTTTTGGTACCTCAAAAGTTTTCTTGAATTTCCTTGTCTTAGTTTGTATTTCAGGTTAAGTACCTTTCATATAACTAACACTGTGAGACTTACTCGCCCCAAAGTGCTCTCAAGTCTTAGTAATCATGCAATTAACTGCGACCAGCAGCCCCATACGCATAGCGACCAGCAGTCCCATACGCATAGCGTAATCGGGCTTCGCATTGTAGCATTCAGGATCATGACAGATTTAGTATCGCAGGATAAATGTCAACTTAAAATCCCCAAAATTCTTCAATTTGAAGACTTACCAATTAAGGTGAAGTATTGAAAACAGGCTTCGGGCAACGTTTGGTTCTTCCTATAGTCCCTTTCTGTTCGAATTGATGACTGAATAAGACTCGGCCGAGAGGACCTTGGGAGAGCTACCTGTACACTGAATACTACAGCTAGTGCATGCGAACACATCACATGCGCACAAATATCAAATCCATCAACGGATAAGATGTTTGTGTGCGCATGCGCTGGCCGTATTAGTCAGTGTACGTAGCTCTCCCAAGGTCCTCTCGACCGAGTCACATTCAGCCATCAATTCGAAAAGAAAGGGACTATTGGCAGAACCAAACATTGTTCGAAGACTGTTTTCAATACTTCAACTTAATTGGTAAGTCTTCAAATCGAAGAAATTTTTGGATTTTAAGTTGACATTTACCCCGCGATACTAATTCTGTCATGATCCTGAATGCTACAATGTGAAGCCCCATTACGCTATGCGTATGGGCTGCTGGTCGCAGTTAGCTATGCGTATAATGGGCTGCACGCTGCTGGTCGCAGTCAGTGGTTTCGTACAATATTTATCGACGCTGTACAGCGTCGGCTCTGGTACGAAACCATTATTGCATGATTACTAAGACATGAGAGCACTTTGGGGCGAGTAATTCTCACAGACAACGTACTTTAACGTGAAACACAAACCAAGACAAGGAAATTCAGGGAAACTTTTGAGGTACCAAAACTTTTTATTATCTTTAAAGTGAGAAAGGTGTGAAAAACACCTCTTTTCATTAAAGAAAAAAAAATAGCAAAACTCAAACTCTGTAAACTGAATTATCACAACTTCATAAATGGAATATGGTCTGACAGCCCTACAAAGTGAGGAAGGTATAAAACCACCTCTTTTCATTAGAATAGCAAAACTCAAGGAGAAAAAAAAAATCAAAGGCTGTTTCATTGCAGTGCAGATGCCAAGACTACAGAGGGAGCTAATGGTAGCAAGTAATAACCAGAAAGCCATCAGAGTAGAGCACTTTACGTAATTCACAACTGTTCATTGCTTGTACAAAAGTCCTTCTGTATACCGAAAAGAAATAAGAGAGATCCATAGGTACCAGTAGAAGGCAAATCTCATATGCCTCTCATCTACCATAGAAATGAAAAAGAAAAAGGTCTTTAAATTTGGGTCTCTTCATCTAGAGAGAGCAGAGTAAAGAGTATGCACATTACTAAGACTCTTTAACCTTGTGGGGCACAAACAGATGCTTTTTCAACATCTTTTTTTGGTAACATTTCACTGTCACACACACACAGAAGACCCCACATCTATATTGTATGTGGGTATCAGCTGGCCTACAGCGCAGAGTAATGTATACTCCGCTCAGACATTTAATATTGCTTCATCTCTTAAGCTTCACGGCTGAGAAGGCCAATAAATGGACCATCGGAGAAGGAAAAGGTCGATCAGATCTGTTCTAGCAAAAAGTAGGACAGAGCAGGCTTATAGAAATTAGATGAGGAGAGAAATATATCTTGTGGTTATATCCTCAGTTGGGACTACAGAATCATTCATCATGTTGGTATTAAACATCAAATAAAGTGTCTGTGTACATAGACTATAACTCCACATGCTCATTAAGTCTGCTGTGTATCGCATCAACTACACGAATGTATGTGTAGATGATGCTCGTCTTCTATTGCACGCAGACATTCTAGGACTAAATTTTTCCCTTGTTTGTTTCCAGTTTGTTTTTGTTTTGCGTGCGTGCGCGTGCAGCGCTAGGCTAGGAAACATATGACACAGAACAACATCCTTACACAGAAATGAGTGAAAAATTGTGAGCTTAAAAATGAGATTCGTACAGAGTGGGCTTAAGGCTTGATTAAGGGGTTTCTTAGAGAATGAGAAATGGGAATGGGAGGGGTAAGAAGGGGGGGGGAGGGGCAACATACTCACCACATGAGGTGGCCGTTCGCGGTGGAGACCAGGGGGTCCCACAAGAAGCTTGGGGTGCGCATGGGGGTGAGGATGAGGGTGCATCATGGTTACAAAGACAATTTTTTTTTTAAAACAAATTAAAAATCAAGATGAATTGGTACTGGATAACTGGAGCAAAGAGCTTGCAGATGCAGCAAACACAAGAAAAAGAACCGATGCTCGATGATGTAAGGAAAGGAGAAAAGGAGAAAATAATATCCAAGAAAGCTGAACGCGATTTCCTCAAAGATGATGCAGCAAAGACAAGATATTGATGTTGTCCGGGTAACCTCGCCGAGTCGGTTCTCTCTGATCCAATAAATGTGTCATTTATCTTTCAAGATTGGAAAACGATTGTCGAGTCGGCATATTATTTCTCAAGGCCCAGTTGAATGCAGGGATCTTTAAAGGATGTCTGCTTCAACTCGCGGAAAACAAACAAATCCAAGACTGATGATGGCCCGTCTCAGGTATATTTTGTTTATTTTATTCCCGTCCTTTTGCTTGGGCTACCACGCAGAGCAGCAGCCAGGGGAGATGAGAAGGATGCAAGCAGCTAAGCTCTCTCCTTTTTTTATGAATGGATCCAGCACAAATGATGATCGGGTACGGATGGGTACCAGTGGGTTGATGAGACCCAAAAGAAAGCTAACTATAAGTCAATGTTGATGCGAAGTTGAGAAGTGGATATCGGGGCGGCTGTAATCCCACCCAAAGCTCAGGTAGTGAATGGCGGCTTTGTGGCGGGACGCACTCTTGGAGGAATCCGTTGGGGGGGAAAGCCCGGACTGCAGAGACGGGAGAAGGAGGAGGAGGAGGATGATGGTGTCATAGGATCTTTTGGCTCAATTGATTCTAATGACAGCAGGATGACTTCGGGGAGAACACTGGACTTGGGAGGAGGCCATGACTGGTAGGAGAGACGGGCTGAGAGGGGTGGAAGAGGAGGAGAGAAAGAGAGGAGAGAGATGGAGAGTGACAGCGATAGAGAAAGAGATAACCATGGAGCAGAAGACTTGATGCTGAAAGGAATATATTGGGATGGGGTGCTGGTAGAATACAAGAGATAGAACTCGAGGGAGATAAAGATAGCACCATTCTTCCCTTTTAGTTTCTATCTTCTTTGGAATTATTCTCTCTTTCTTATGCGAGTGACAAAGTCATTCTGAAATTATGAAATATGACTCGTCTACTTTAGTATTCACGTAAAAAAATAAGAGTGAAATTTGGAATGAGCCCAAAAATCAACCAATGAATAAAGTCAAGTCCTTGTAATTAGTAGATTGATGGAGAGTGTGAGAGAAAGAAAAAAGAAGGCATGAGTATTACAGAGAAAACAAAAGAAACATACAAACCAATGGAGGATGATAGTGACTGTCGATTACAAAAAGTGATTGGGGGGATATTGACAGAGATGTAGAAAGAGAGGAGGATGATAAGAAAAGATAAACAAATCAAATCATTGGGAGGGAGGAAGAGTACGAGTTGGAGAGAAGAAGAGATAGATGGACAAAGAGAGAGAGACAGAGAGAGAGAAAGGAGAGAGATGGAGAGAGGAGAGAGAGGAGAGAAGAAGAGAGTAAGTGACCAAGAAGACAGTGAAGGAATGCAACTTCTCACCATGACCTACAACAGTGGTCTGCTTTCATCACTCTGGTCTATTTTCTGTCTGGAACCCCTCCCTGTGGTACATCTTCTCCCCCTCCTCCCCCTCCTCCCCTCCTCTCACCCCTCCTTCCTTGACATCATTTTTGGGCAACCACACTGAGAGGGGAGTGGCAGACGGGGGATGCTAAATAAGGAAGTTGCCGGTTCAGAAGAAGATACCCTCCGGGCGGATTCCGGCATCTTGCAAGGGATCCCTGGACCGAAGTCGAGTCAGTTGTGGCGTCATCTTACCTGATGCTTTTAAAGGATGCCTTCCCTATCCCCAAAGGTAATGGGGGAGCAATCTGAGATGGGGGGGGGGGGGGGGGGGAGGGGAATGGGAATGACCTTGTAAGGTCATGGTAACTTGGCAAATGTTATTTTTAGAGGATCGTCAATTAACCCCAATGCAGCGATCAATGGATCTAAACAACAAGACGTGGCTCTGTGTGAGAGATTACTGCTGATGAAAAATCGGTAAAGAGAGAAAGAGGAAATATACACCTGAAAACATTTTCATTATATTAAATCTAGGTAAAATCAAAGTGGAGAGTTTTGCATTTATAGCCCTCACATCAAAACAAAATTTGCATTTGTCACCAGATATTCAAGATATGGTATGACCAACAAACCTGTGTAGATTTGGTGAAGATATCGTTTTGCAAGGCATATCATCTGTGGTCTTGTCAAAATGATTGATTCATGTTCTTTCAGTGTTGACAAAATTCACAGGAGTTTACTGTATAAACCAAACTGGCAAGAGATTCCAGTGCTTCGAGAGAGTTACTATAATGGTCCTATCATAATGTGTGCCATGAACATATGTGAACACTAATCTCTATTGACATGAAAAAAATGTTGGTTCATGAAATTTAAAAAAATTCTAATTCTCGCAAAACTTTTAGTCTTTGTTAACACTTTTCCAAAAAGAAAAGGAATACCTTTGTTACATCACAGAGAAAGCATTCTGAGAACAAGGCATGGACTTTTGAGGGAAAGTTCGTAATTGATTTTCTGCAAATCCAAACTGCTGAATGGTGCACTTTCTTTCCACAGGGATTTTTCCCATTTTCTGTCCCTCTCTCGCTTTCCCCCAATTGGCTTTCCACCTCTACCCCCGAACACAAGTTGTAGCATTGTTTGCTCAAGGCATTCAGTTCGTCTTGACGTCAAAGCAGAGGATGTCATCTCTGGACTTGGCCAACAACCAACTGATTTACAAATGGGGAGAACATCTCGCGGTCTGCCCAAATAAATGCTTTCTGGGCATTTCGACACCGAGACCAAACTGCGCATCGGGAAAGTTTTTAGACTGCTTATCATAAAACAATAAAGACTAAAGAGTCCCTGTCATGAAAGTGATGTATATGTATGAGCATTGATGAACCAAATTTCAGGGGTAGATTACTACATTCGCCATCTGACACTCAATCTTGGTCCCAGATGTTCTGCCATGAAGATTAGTTGTGTCCACACGCTGTTCCTAAACTTTAAATTTAGGTCGAAAGACTCTCGATGATTAGCTTGTAGTTTAGCACCGTGTGGACGCACTCGAAAGTTAGCAATCTTAAAGTTTAGTCCATGATTAGAACCACGAGACATCTTAAGGTTTAAGCTCTCTCCACGAGCCACACGGGATCCCCACTCGTAGTTTCGCTCCGTGTGGACACAATAATCAACGAACCTCGTATCTCATTTGCTGTGCTATTTTGTATGGGCACAAGGTCATCTAGCAAAGACTCCGCACTTCTGTTGTAATCATTGAGTGGGGCTCGCTCATAAGTTGTAACTTAAAGTTTAGGTGCGTGTGTGAAGCCGCGTCATGAATTCACGAGTGGAGCTAATCATCAGTTAAGTTTTTAACCCGAACTTTGGTAACTGCGTGTGAACGTAACTATTGGTAGCAAACTTGAGATTCAAGTGCAATTAGAAAACTCTGTGCATAGGCGGTTTGGGCACATATGAAACATTAAAGACGAGACAAAATAAAAACAATTGTGACTGGCAGACAGAATATACACCATCATAAAGTGACAGGAACCAAGACTAATGAGTCAAGCTACACAGATATATGACACTCGACCCCCTGCTTAAGAAGAAAAGAGCTGTGATGCGGAAGATAACTGAAAATGAGTGATGTGCATGGGAAAGCTAATGATCATAATTCAATAGACAATACCAAAGGTTGCAGAAACGATACCTCATAAAGAAAAAATAAACAAACACACACGTATATGGAAAAGACAGATATCTTCAAACCAAAATTCGGATGATCACATTCTGAACACAGGAAAAAGGCAAACGAATCACAAAAAACAAGAGATAGTTCCTAGATCTTGTTTATAAATTCAGTGTTATCATCGCTAGTGAATGAAAGAAACAAAACTAACAACAATAACTCATCACAACACTGTCAATGAACTTCTACATGAATGCAAACTCAAGTCCTCCGTGTGTGTATATTATGAATAACAAAGTGTGATGTCATAGCCATTCATTGCCACGGAAACTGGCTCTAAACAACTTCACCTGGCCCGAATATCTGCACACTATCGTTGCTAACCTTGGACGACCCTGGTTCTGATCCAAGCTACAACAAAAGCCTGTGACATCATCACTTAGTTGCCCTATACTATAGGCCTAGATGGTACCAAAGGGCAATCAGACAGACACACATGCATACATACATACATACTTACATAAAAATGCACACACACACACACACACACACACACACACACACACACACACACAAAGCCCAAGATGAAGAGAGGGAGAATATTGTTGAAAGAAAAATATTTGTCTTTGTAAGCAAGGGAAGAATTAAGTGAAATCTACAGGGGGCTTCTGCAATCTGCAACACCTCAGGGCTAGATTCTCCGGACGTTGGGCATACTTCAGGTGCATGAGAGGATGTTTATTTCTACTCTTATTTTGTTGCAACTTCTCAGAGACACTGGAAGTCGCATAGCAAGAGAATGTTGCTACAGTGATGGGTATTGATTTAGAATAACTGTCGGCATTTTGACACGGCCATTACACACCAGAAATTCAACTCCCAGTAAACCTTATGGATCAATATGTTTATATAATGCATTCTTGGTCCGCAGTTACGTAAATCATTTCACGTGGCTGTAAAAATCTCTGGATCGATATCAATCTGCTAGAAACATGGAGTATCTGCTGCTATTCAGAACTTTACCGACCAAAGTCATAGGAGATTCAGATTTGAGAAATCCACTTCTACATCTTGCTTGAGACATACAGCATACACATAGCTATCATATCTTCTGTCTGCCCTTGTCATTTTATGTTTGTGCACATCACACACTAGCTCCCATAATGAGCAAACAGGATACCTTCAACAACAAAAAAGAAGAAAAATACAACAACTCACTTTAGTGTAGATGGTGATTTACGCTAATTGAGTTGTTGGCGGGAATGATGTCTGACAAGCAGACATACCAACACACACACACACACACACACAAACACACACACTGGTAAACGTTACAGGTTTCTCACATGTATTGCCTTCTGCAGTCTCGTTACCATAAATCTTTTAAAAGCACTGCTCTTTTTTTTCTTTCTTCTTCACTTATGGATGATCAGTTGCCATGGTAATGACTCTAATGACTCCTACTGATGAGTATTAGGGAGAGCTTTGCCCTCATTTGTGCAGACATTCAGCATCTTCTAGGAGACTCTCTTGGCTGCTAACACTGCATTTCAAGCAATTTACGAAATCTTACGGTATACTTCCATATCAGTAAAACTTCAGAGCTACGTGTAATCCAGTCAGCTTTAATGCTGGCTTCAACCCATTGAAGACAAGCTGGTTTTTGCGAATTGGAGCCCATCAAAAATACCCTGAAGATCCTCTAATATAAGGGTGAAAACACAGAATTCATTACAGCCAATGCGTCAGCATTCTCATCACTCTTTTTTTTTTGATTTATCAATCAGAGGTTTTGATAATTAAGTGAGAAAGAATGAATTCTCTTTGATAGATTTTGTTCATAAACACTGTTTCAGTTCAGTGTCCATGCCATCAATTTTCATGCCTGTTAAATCATGTACAAATATAATACAATCTCTTTTGCATAAGATAAGGTAAAATTTGTTCCATCTCATTTCAAAAACTTGGCAGAGCTATAGAGAGGAAAATATTCCCGGCCTGCTCAAATCTTGAAAACTCTGTCTCTGGGGTGAGTGTTTGAAGAGTTTCTCCTCGGGAGAGGCATGAGTGGCCTTTTAAGTCCTTTCCTCCAAAGTTCATCTCTTTGTGCAGGCAAAACGTCTGTCCGCTCATGTAAGGAGTTCAACAGAGGCAACAGAGCCCGGCAACAATACCAGCAGGTGACGAGGCACGGGCGCGAGACGACGAGGGTTTTAAGGGTTCTTTGCTACGGCAGGTGATGCGCACGACACTGATCGATACATCCTGCTCCCAATTGCCTGCTATAATCGGACGCAGGCCGTTACCGCATCTCAAATCCCCGCCATTCCTCAACCGTACGGTAGATACGGCAGCATGTCTTTTTAAGTGCCTGGCCCACTGAAATAATCATCAAGACGTTATTTCTGGCTGGCACGTATAGAATGAAATCCGCCGCTCTGTTCCCCCCTTAAACAGAAATCCTAATTGATAGTCACCACCGACTGAATTTTCCGGCGGCTGGGGTGTCTATTCTCGTCCCACTTTTCGATTTGGCTCTCTCCATCTCTCCCTATCACTCATGAAAAGGCAAACACACTTACACACATACATGCATCCTTGTCCACAATACCTCTTCTAAGCATGTTTGAAGCACGTTCAAATGATGGATCAATCTTAAATATTATGTAAATGCTATTGCTACAACAGAAAGTACAGATTCTCATAGGGCAAGGAGTCACAGCTCATGGCTAAGAGCAATGTGACAACAACTCCATAGCAATTTATATGCATTGAACAAAACGACAATCAGCTGCCATGCCACATTACAAAGGGTCTTGATTTCATTTGGCTTATGCTCAGTGGAATAAACAATGAAAATAATTTTTGATGTAACAATAAAGGTTAATTGAAGGTATGCATCCCTACTTATGTTTGATCTGTTTGCGGGACTTAGAGTGAGGCACAAACATACTGATGAAGAGTCCTTGATGTTTTACCTTTTTTTCTTTTAAGTATCTTTTAAACTTTATTTACAAGGTAAGATCAACCACACTTCTCTTCAATGTCTCAAAATTAGGGTATATTGTTATATGACCAGCAGGATGACTTTTACACAAGAAGCCTAATTAGTCACTGACAGACCAACCATGTTTGTTTCTTTTTTTAATAGCCTATATAAATCCTGGTTCATAGAAACAAGTGAAAGATGAAATATTCATTCATTCATTCATTCATTTATTTTTCATTTCCAACAAAAACATATAAATATAATATATATAAATATAATATGAGTTTAGTTAACTCAGCATACAGTACACACAATGGGAGTGAATTTCACTAACACACAACTCAGCACAGGGGGATGGTTTAGGCTCTGTGGTATAGAACCACAGACTCTCAGTCTTAAGGTCCCTGGTTCAAATCTGCTGGCAGCAGCAGCAGCAGTGCTTCTTGGCAAGGCATTTTGAAGGTGAGCTGAGTGGAAACGTACCCCATGTTCGAGCACTTGTGATATGTACATGTAGCGCTTGTGTACCACTCGTCTCTTAGTGTTAAAAAAAAAATCAAGCTCACATTCACTTCATACATTCTCCACAAGACCAGTTAAGGTTCTCTCACAAGCTAGATAGATAGATAGCTGGACACAAAGACAACAATAGAGAGATAGAAGCGACAGAAAAAAAGAAATATAGACGGAGGGCCAGCCAGAGAGACAGAGAGACAGACAAACAGGCAGAAACAAAAATGGAGCAGAGAGAGAGAGAGAGAGAGAGATACAAAGACAAAACATATATACAGGGAGAAATAGACAAAAGACAAACTAGTCTATCTGTCATCCTTAGGACATGATACATATATGGTATATAAATTTGAAATTGATAGTCCAGAGAATTTTTTGAGTTAACCTCTGCACAAGATTAGATGAGAAAGAAAGAAAAAAAAAAAGAATCATTAAAAATACCGAAAGTGAATCGAGAGGATGCTCGGATCACCTAATAAAAAAATCTGGAATATAGAGTGAGGGAGAACATTACAGAAGAGAGAGAAGGAAAGAGAGAGACATGGATAGTCAGACAGACAGACAGACATAGACAAATATAGAGACACAGAGACAGACAGAAAATACAGAAACAGAACCAGAGAAAAAGACAGAGAAGAAAAGATATGAGACAAAAAAATATATACAGAGTGAGGAAGAGCGAATGAGAGAGAGAGAGGGGGGGGGGGGGGGGAATAGAATGGTGATTTTACTAAGCTGTCAAGCTTCGTGATATATAAGTGTGTGATTGATGGATCAGTGTGTGCCTCTTCCACGCCGATTAATCAACACGCCGAAGAGTGGTGGAAAAAAATTAAAATAAACAGAAGAGCAAAAGGAAGCCGGTAGAGAGAGAGAGAGGAAAAAAAAAAGCAATGTGACATTTTAAACTCGAAGAGAAAGGGTTCGCAGGGAAAAGTACTTGACATTAAACAAAGCCAAGGCCATAGTATAGACAGTGTATCTAGCCCTTAATCCACAGGGTGCATACCGTGCTTGATGGATGCAATATGCTGCACTTTGTTCAAAGATGTTCCCGAGCTTAGATGCATCATCAAATCTAAAGTGGGCACATATGGAACTATATGCCCTATCAGACTGCCGCCACGATTCCCCTCTTCGTGCTTTTCGTGGGAGATTTTTTCATCCTTCAGCACAATGTCGCGAGAAATTTACCCGCCTCAAGGCAAATCTACTGCACATGATTCTCCTGTGGGGATGAAAGGACACATTCCAAAAATTCAGAGAATGTGCTTGCAAGTTATTCAAGCCAAGAATGTACACGTGACATCTATTGCACCCGATCCTCCTTGTCATGAATGTATACATAGATTTTGTCATTTATCAACCACAATATCGCCCAATGCATAAGCTATGATTATCCTTTTATCACAATCATTATATCAACATTATCATTATCATCATATCAAAATTATCCTTATTGTCAATACGAATGCTATCACAAAATACACAAGCTTTGGCTATCATTCATTGTCCCTATCATTATCATGATCATAATAAATGGCAAAACATGTTTCACTGAAACCTCCCTCAAAGGTCCGATGAAAGTTTTCCCATATTATGAAGGAAAAAGGAACGATGAATACCAAGTATTTTGATACAACGAATGTCCGGAGGAAAAACAATCGGCTTTAAATCGGTCTTTCCATCCACTATAAATCTACCATGTCTTTATGTCTTCTAAAAGATACAACACTTGAATTCAGATAACTTGAAGTTTGACAACAGAGATTATTAAAGGGACAGAAGAGATGACAATACAGTAAAGACAAAAAACAAAAAAAAAGTCGAAGGCACTTCAAAGGTGGTGCGTGATATCCGGGTCACATACTCCTGAATAGTGAGCTGCCATTACAACTTCGGGGTCCATTTGTGACCATGGCAACCAGAATGCCTCGCTATTGCCACTTAATGGAATCGTTAGCGTTAATTTCCGGCCGCAAATAATTAATCTTCGCGACTTCCTTGGGTCTGATCTGCGAATCTTCTTCACTGTAGGTTTGAATACGAAGGCATACAGATTGTATGTGTACTACTCTTGCAGTTGTGCTGAGATCCGTATCAGATACTCAAGTTATATAGCAGAGATTACTGTGGCTAATTGTGAATGCTTCCATACGGTCCTTCGCCTCTGTCTTATGCAAGTTGGGGTGGGGGTGGGGGAGATTACATCTATACAAATCCGAGACTTTCCAACCCCTCGAACATTCGTGATGAAAGATTTCGGTAGATTGATAAACACTGAAATCTCCGTCCTATCAGTTGATCTGCAAAGCACTAGTTGCCCACCCCACCCCTCCCCAACTTCTCCCCTCCTGCTTTACCTTATCCGCTCAATATTAGCATCACGATTTCAGCAAGATTCTCAAGACATATTGGCTTGGGATTGAGTGCCATTTCAGTGAAATTGCTTGCTGACTTTTTTTTTCTTTCTTTTTTCTTTCTATCTTGCTTGAAAAACTGACCTGGATCTGAATGTAATTTCCTGGTACCTTTTCATTTCACCATTGTTTTAAAGGCACTGTTGATAACAATATACAGTAAAATCAAAAATTTTCGCTTGCATTTTAATTTTACGAATTTTGTGAGAACCAAGATTCGCGAAATTAAAATGCATGCGAAAGTTATTGTCTACACTAGAGTATGTGTATTTAAATGCCAGTGGCAATTCGATGTACATTTCGGTCAATCATCCCGTTTTTCCATGTATTTCCACTCTTCAATTATCATTAACTGACTTTGTTTAAGTGACTTTGTGCTATATTTTTGTGTGAAATATGAATGCAGAAATGAAATGAGATGAAATGAAATCAGTCAATTGAAATATATAGCAAGGTACCCAAGCTTTTTGTTTGTTTTGTTTGTTTATTTTCCATCTCAGAAGATGACTGGATAGCCCATATTCAGCTACACTAAGCTGGTATTCCATGAGGTCCAGTTGGATGTAAGGCGGGACCACTTCACCGGGTTAAACACCCTGCTCTTTGCAATGAATGAATGAAGCGGGATCTTTTACGTGCATGAGTTGTAACTCTCTCACACACGGGACCTCCATTTTATGTCCTATCTGAGGGACAAACCGAGCTTGGAAATGATCTTTCCCAATGCTATCTCCCTCTCCACATATCCAATGTCTTCTTGGACTATCCTTCTTCCTCTACTATATTCTAACAACCCTCTCCTATTTCTCTTTCTTCTTTGTTTTGTTTACCTTAGAATATCCTAATGTGTTTATTTTACCAACATGTCACAGGCCAAATTTTCATATTGTCCTATCCTCCGGTGTAGTATATGCATTGCAGTGTCTCATGTTGCTGTGGTAAAGTTGTATTTCATCGTCTTTCTCTGTCTTCTTTAGAGAGCCTGATAACTCAACCAAATTGGTGAGATCAATACAAGCACTTCTTCATTCTTTCTTTCAAATGCAAATTTTACTTCTTAAATTGATTGCACAAGGTGAGAGAAGATCCCACAATGCACGGAAGAACAATCGCAAAACTGAAACAATAGTATATCAAAACATTTGACTGTTACATTGGCATTAACTGTTGAGTACGGGCTGATTTTGCTACAACACACATTTCCTATAGACCCCTGCCTGAGTATACTTGGGACTCGTCCTCAACGGGTTAAACAAATTAAACACACACACACACACACACACACACACACACACACACAAACCAATTACATTACAGACATATATGCAATTAAATTGGGCTATGTATGATTGTTGTCTCGACAAATACATGACATTATTTCATAAATGGATGAGAGAGAACTGGTCAATAAACAAATCCTCTTGTTTCTCTGAAGAAAAAAAAAATGAGACAAGAGCAAAGAGACCTGACAGAAAAACAAAGTAAGGAAAAGATGGCTGTCATATATGTCACCTCTCAATCCATCAAGCTATTTAACAATTTATATACATGACCTACATCCCATGTGTGTCGCCTGCTGACTGTTTACACTAGAAATGGTTTATGGGCCGATCAACCGTCTTGTACCACTTTGTGGCGGACAATGGTTACATGAATAAACGAGTGGGCCACCAACGCCGCTGCACGATGCGGGCAAAAACCAAAACATTACATTCTCCCCGACTCTGTTTGCCACATCTCGGCCAAATAATCCAACGCTGTGGCGAGCTTGACTGTTTCCAACCCCCCGATGAAGGGGGAGGGGGCATAGGCGGTGGACAGTAAAAACTGCTGCAAGATTTTGTGTGACATCTATGTGCTCTGTTTGATGTGCTCGTGCGATTTAATGATGCTCCAATCAATCACTCCAGAATAACAAATCCCACGTGTATTATGGTTTCTCGCGAGCTACAGTCTCTCTGGCCAACTTTTGCGATGGCCCACCCTTAGCTCATGCCAAGACTTCAATCATACAAGCCCATTTTCACCCTTATCCCAATCTTACCAACACTCCTCATCCATGTCCTGCCCCACCCTAACCCTTAGACCCCACCCCACCCTCATCCTTATCTACCGCTCCACCCTAACCCTTACCTCCACTCCATCTTAAATACCAACCCCCAAACATCTCTTTTTCTGTCTTAGCGCGGAGTGGGGGTGGAGTTGGGGAGACGCCCACTCGATGCCCCCGATCTACAGTAGATGTCAAGTTGGAGCCCTACTGGCTGATGTACACTGAGAAATGAATTCCAGATTTGTGCTGACAGTCAACAAGATACAAGTAGGTCACCTTTAACAAGTCTGCATCATTATTACAAATGACTTGTTGAGAATCAGATAGGCACATACCTATTTTGACCATGTTCTGTAGACTTCAAACACTTCTGGCTCTGTACACTGTCAATTTGTCAACCTTTCTTCTTTGCAGTCCTTTTAAGTTTGCAGCCAAATGTTCCTAGCCAACCAACTTCTAAACTTTTTTCTGTAGACAGTTGTTAGTGTAAATACAGCACTTTCCAAAAATAGACCTAAATTACCTAAATACACAGAAAATAAATAAATAAATAAATGGACTGATATTACTGTAACTGGGGAAAACCGCACACTGAAGATGCCTTCACAATTCTTTTCAATAGTCATCAAGATACTAAGTGCAATTGTCACATCAAATTTGTCAGCCCCCTGCAAGGGAGCAACTGTTATTGTTTTTACTTTGTAGAACAAAAAAGAAAGTAGTGGATTTACAACAACAACAACCACAAAACTAAGTATGTTTTTGAAGTTTTCCAGCAATTGCTCTGACCACACATCATTGGGCAGGCTGACCAAAAAGAAGCAGCTTTCTTGGAGACATTAAATATCTGGGATAGTATCTCTGCTGTGCTGGGCCCCGTTTTATCAAAAGATAAAATCAATTCTAAATTTCCTTAATACACAGGCTGCCATAGACTTACAGTTGAAATCAACTATATAATCAATTTCAACTTTTCATAAAACAGGGCCCTGGGCCCTGTTTTATCAAAAGATATAATCAATTTTGAATTTCCTTCACAGACAGGCTGCCATAGACTTACATTTGAAATCAACTATATAAACAATTTTAACTCTTCATAAAACAGGGCCCCGATCATGTAACTGAGTTGATACAAACTCAAATATGATTACTTAATCTACTGGAGCGGAATACTGGAGTGATTATGAACCAATTTCACCCCTTTGGGGATGTCATAAAAGTTTTCGGCGAGGTGAAAACTACATGTACTTCACTGCTGATAATTCTCAGCACCTTGAGTTCCTATGTACAGTATCTCCTTGTTTGACAAATATTTGAAGTGGCTACATCTCACTCGGAAGGAACACCTCACAAGCACATAGTGTATACAAGCCATTCACACCTTATCGGTAAGTGTGTTTAAACACGGCACCATTCCCAACTGATAGTAGTCTATGAAAAAGACTTCTGCATGCATTTTTAAATCATGTTGGATGTCCACGGTACTTACAAGTTAAGGTACACAGAAGGCTGCAGACGAATTTACTGTATGAGTCTTTGTTGGATTTTATTGAAAATGAGCGAAATTAAGCAAAAGATGTTAGATGACCTACTGACATTCAAATTACTTTTTTTTTTTTTAGGTTGTTTGGGTTTCCAAAATTTTTTTCCTAATTATTAAGCATACATTTGAGTTTATTTTCTTTGCTGTAACATACAACTATGCCCATGTAAATTTTGTGTGAGGTGGATAACATCCAAAATGCATTCAAAAATTTGATTTTTTTCTCATTTTCTAATCTTTAAGAATTTTCCTATCTATTAGAACTATAATGCACCCATAATTAACCAATTCCCCTCCAGATTTTAAAATCCCAATCGGTTTTGATTGTGCCCACTAAGTCCCAGTTGACAACAGGTTCAGTTTTGATAAGATGGGTTTAAATACACAATATTCAACTCCAATGGTAGTTTGACCTTTAAAGGTAGAGTGGAAACAGGTCTAAGAGGACAGACTAATTCTGAAAATGAAAAAGAGATTGGAAAAAGAGGCGGAGCATTCAGAGAGAGCTGCTTCTACAGCACTGCCCTCATCAGTGGGGTGGGGGGGGGGGGGGGGGGGGGAGAAGAGCACTGGTGTCCTGCTTCCTCAAATTCATCCGAGGTGTCGGGCGCTGCGATAGCTAAATATTATCTGACCATATTTCATGTCCAGTGTTGCAATTACCCAGGGGGCTCCATACCAGATAGCCAATCATTAACCAGCGTGTGCAGCCATCCCCCTTACTTTATTTATTCCCCTCCTCCCTTACAATCTCCTCCATTTTCACTTTCATCATCTCCTTTTCCAACTATCATTTCTCTTTCATCATCATCACCTTCTTCTGTCTTTTACTGTATGCACCATAATACATTTCCTTCCGTTTTCGTTTTCAAGAATTCTGTGAGTCGGGTGCTCTTCGCATACTTAACAACACACACAAAATATCAGCTCTGATCCTGATATGAATACGACGCGCATGTGTACATTTCTCCTTTCATTACTGTATACTTTGAGATCGCAAATTCGAGCACTTGTGAAATTGTTGGGAAGTCCCGATTAGCAAAAAAAAAAAAAATATATATATATATATATACTTGCTTAATATATGCCTTATACAGTATATCTTTATCTTTATCATTTTTTTGTTCTCTTCCCATCTCTTTCTCTTCTCTATCTTCCTCTATATCCTCTTCTTTCTCATTTCATCTTTTATCTCTTTACCTCTTTCATCTCCATTTCCTTCTTCTTCTTCTCATCCAGCGCTGTGTACTCCATTTCTTTCTGAGAGATGGCATGACAGTGGACTGACAGCGAATTGAGGAAGATGGGAATAGATTTTGCCAAGTGATGCTGAGGAGCATCTGAAATTCAAGGAGCATGTTTTGATCAGTGATTTACGGTATTCTTGTCGACAGCTTTCAGAGACAGTTTTCGCGCAGCATGACGACCGCGGTCGGAATTATATCCTCGCAATGCCCTTTGCCCTTCTCGGGAAGTAGCAGAAAATAGTTCATAAATGATTTGAATTGCCCAGCGCTATTTTCATCACCTTGTTTATTTTCCTGCTCTCGAGTGGACTGACTGACATTTTAGTAATTTTTTTTTTCTCCTTCCCTTTTCAGCCTCTATGGGTGCATAATATGATGCATCACGCGTTACCCCGGGGTACCGTAGTACCCTGGGTTACCGCGTTGTGTAGCACCACCTCACGTCCACTCGAGGACAGTCACAGAGAAATGCATGCACTGTGCGTGTGCGAGTACATAGTCACTCCCATGCCACTGCATGTTATCCGATGCATGCATGGCACGCTGTGCTAGCAATAGCGTGTGCTTCAGTGCACTGCAGTGTAGTGGCTAGCGCCGCTAGCTCCAGCACCAAAATAATTTCCACTTTTTGGCAACCCAGGGTACATCCTTTTAAAAAAAAAAAGTAATTCAACAAAATGGCTGATTTTCATTTGGTACCCCGGGATACCATTTATGTCATCATATACAGGACATGTGCCCCAACATAGACTCCCTATACAAGACCTTTATGCAGAAAAAGGCTTTAAAAGTTTCTCCATTTGCATTTCATTAAGAATTGATGATGTTCTCTTTGAAACAGAGCAAAGATTTAACCCGTTGAGGACGGGCTGATTTTGCTACAACACACATCTCCCATGGACCTCTGCCCGAGTATACTCCGGACTCGTCCTCAACGCATTAAGCTCAAACTTCACACCACAAAGGTACAGTTGCTATTCAGACTGGTAATAGTCGTGTAGAATGGTGTTGTACCGCAACTGGGACGAGTGGACGATATTGGGTCAGTGCTTGTAGATGAATAATTAATAAACATGCCTCCTGGTGTGGTTGGGTGTGAACTCATATTACGCTTAGTGTAATCTAATTGTAAACTGTATAATAACCCAATTAGATATCCCTCTCTCTCTCTCCTCCCCCCCCCCCCCCATCCCCCTTGTGATCCACTCACAGGAATAGCACCGATGCCTTTAGCGTCATTAGGCCACTGCCACCTTGATTAATCTGCACAAGTGGGGCGGAGCTAAACCGGTCCCGGCATGGCGTGGCATGGCGACATTTTCGGTTGAGTGATGAATGCGGTGCAGCGTTTCGTTTTACGTGGGCATCTCTGCCCCGGGAAGGAGAGGGCAAGGCAGAGGGGGAGGCAGAGAGGAGGGAGAAGGGGGTGGGGGGGGGGGGGGTGGGCAAAAGCAAGACAGTAAGAGCCTTCCTCATATTCCACAAACAAATCCCCCATCATGTTTACATTTTCCAGTATCGTATCTTCCCTGTTCGAGATCTCCCTATATCACGTATCTCTCCTATCTTGTGGGCTCAGATGGTCATCTCTTGTCCATGCAACCAACAATCCATTTGTGTTATGAACATGAATATTAATTTTTCAATCTAATTATGCATCTCTTTTCTTTCATGGGTGACTGCACACACATCAACACAGGACCCGTATGTTACTGTAAAAAACTTTTCTTTGTTTGTTTGTTGGTGGGTTTTTTTTTTCACCAGGGTTTAATTTGGGTGAATTTTGTGTATCACTGTTCGGTCCCGAATTTAAGAACATGCGAAAATATCATCATGTCTAGGAAAGTGACATGCCTCGGTGTCAAATCACAAAAAAACACATTTCGCGACAATGTCTGCGACCTCATCATTCAACTTTTACAGTAGATAATCTACAGACAGTGCACAATCAAGCAAAACAAGACAGCTCAACCTGTTGACAACCGGTCCATAGTATACTCAGGAAGGTGTCTACAGGAAATGCGTATCATAGCCAAACCAGCTCATCCTCAAATCGCAGCTCTTATTCATAGTGAATAAGGCATTCCTCTTTTTTTTTCTTTCATATTATTCTTTTTCATGTATCTACACAGGGATGATGGATTTCAGAGTTTAAAATAAGAATACATACCACATATAATTTCACAAATATCCTTTGCAAAATTCGCAAAAACAAAAAAAAAGACAGCAAAATATTCGCCTTATACATTGGAGTAATTGCTCAAAGATTCCCCACATTTAGCATCTGTGGAAGGAAGTGAGTGCATGGAAGAAGCAATGGAGATGGAGGAATTAACAGGAGTGGATTACCATAGATGACAACATCTGCATTGTGACCTTTGACCTCACGTATACCAGGCGAGCTAAAAAAAAAATTAAATGCCATGAAGACTCCGGTGTAAGCTGGAGAGGAATGATCCGGGCGAGGAGTGGTATGTGCATCACGTAATCTCTTTGCCATTTTCCTATCTCACCTTTCTCTCTCTCGCTCTTTCATAATCACTTCGCCTCGCATCATTTACAGTCTGTAGTGCAGCTACCCCCCCCCCCCCTAACTCTTGAAATCTAATACCTGTCATATCTCCCCCTTCCCCTTACTCTATTCTTCCCACTCCCCTACTCTTTGTGACTATTTGGAAAGCGATTCTTTTTCGCAGCTCTGAACTTCATCCACACTGGCCGCCAGTTTCAATTACAGCTACAATGTTAATTTCTTGTAAAGCCCTATTGCAAAACATAGCAGGTACTGATCTAATCACCATTGTGGTATTAAAGCGCATTCAAATCTCTCTTTCATTTAGCCTTCTTATCTAACTTTATGCATGGAGCTGATTACTTGCTGTGAAAGTATTGAAAATTGGTCATATTCAAGTTTAAACAATTGGCAGAAAGTAACACTCTTACACATATTCAGGACTCTCTTTTTGCCCCATTATTGGCTATTTCCAGGGGGAGTATGAACTGAAACAGCAATGAAAATCCTGTAAAACAAAATGGCTGATTTCTTAATGATGAGAACAAATCAGCCATACTAATTGCAGTAATTTAAGCTGTCTAAACAAATTTCCCCATAAGGTACTGGGCACACGGCAGTGTAATTTCACTCGCACGAAGTAGAGACACAGGCAGGAATAAAGATTGGAAATAACTAATTCTTATGTGATTTACCAAATGACAGTAGGAATAAATCATTGCATAATGCAATAAATTAGCAATCAATGTGTAATTAACCTATTCCCTATGTACGAGGTAGCTCTGTCATCATTCATAAATCAATGGGGCATATCCGCGGGTGATTTGCGCAAATTTATTGCTTATCAAATACACGAGCGAACGCTCAAGCGGGCTCAGCCAAGTATTGTTCACTGGCTCATTTCCCGATCATGTGATCAGCCTGTTACGGCTGGCTGATTAATTTCATTATGTGCAATTTCCAGCAAATCAGAAATATCTTCGATGCTGTGTCAACTCCAGATGATGCTTGTTAACCTACATCAATCCAAGCTTTATTTGGATGAACAACTTAAATGTGAACTTTGTAATAAGAAGGCTTCCCTGCTTACTTCATTTGCTTGCTAAATTCTGACATTCTTAAATTATGCAATATGAAAAATGTCATGAAAATGGGGGTTACTTTTTTGCTTTTTTAAAATCACATTTGCTTGTAATTACTGAATTTATGTACAGATTAAGGCATCTATATCACAAAAATATATTAAGGAACCCCTTACCAATACACATTATAATGATAATATCTGTAATTGTTCTTATACAGTTCCTTGCCACTACATATGTACACAAATATGTGCATTATTATATAGTCACGTCTGAAAGTAGGACACGCTGAACCTTCAGGACAGGTGTTAAATCATGTATGTCATGCAATGACAAACGTTCTGACATAATGCACATGCATGACTTGACTTAAACGCGAGACACAATAAACGTAGAAGTTACTAGTCCCACATATAGATCGTCATGATGGCAATTCTCTGCCTTAAATCCTTTTTAATTCTAATTTGTGGTTGCTTTTGTCTTTGGGCACTGATATATTCAACTATTTACATATTTTCACTACAATTAAATGAGGGGGGGGGGATTTTAGGTTCCTTGAAGACTCTTGAGCAAGTTTTGAGGAATTTAATATGAAAGATGTGAGTGAGCAGGGGGGGGGGGGTAGGGGTAGGGGAGGGGGAGGAGAAACTGGTTTGTGGTGTGGATGCTAAAGGGATTTACCTGGTAAGTTACTTCATCTCCTAATAACACCCCAAAGGTGCCACAAACTCACAGACAGCCAGATGTCTGATGTATCCCGCAGAATCTGTAAACTTTGATATTTGCACCGCCGAGGGGTGAGCACCGGGGGTATAATGGCGCGCCTCGTCGCGGGGCAACTTTCGCAAATTTGCAACGTGATCGTAATTGATAATCCCGGCACTCTCTAGATTGATATCAGCTCCATGATGACAACCATATCATTTTGGTTGCGTATTAAAAATAAAAGGGGGGGGGGGCTGACACTCCGGTGGGTGATGGAAGAGTGACATAGACAGAGGCGAAAGACACAGGTAGTACTGCCATCTTTGATAGCCTTACTCCATAGCATACAAGGGGCTACCAGAGAAAGACGTACGTGAGGAGAGGGAAGGGGGAGGGGTTGGAGATGGGAGGGGATGGGGTTGGGGTTGGAGAGGAAAGGGAGAGAAGAGTCTGCCATAACAATAACATGACAACCAAACAATTTTTTTTTTTTTTTTTTTTTTTTTGAGGAGGGCGGCCGGGAGGGGGAATGTTACATTCGCCAGGGGCAATACTAGGCAAGCTAGATACTGTTCTGAAGGGATAGTTACTGTATCTCACACGAATTTGTGTGTTATGGTATCTAACCCTGTCAATGTAATTATTTTAGAACATCATTGACATAATGTCGAGAAATTGACAAAGTCAATGGCATGAGTTAAAGTGAGTACTTTAATAATCCCTTTCATTTACACATTAAAGGGTGTGTACAGTTCTGGTCGAGGTGAGGATTTAGCTTTTAACGTTTTGCGAGATATTCAGAAACCACTCTATGAGATGTCAAAGAGCGTGCAGTTCTAAGGGGTATCAAAAGTTTATTTGATGAAATTCGGTTTTGAAATGGCTGAGATATCCAAAAACAAGGTGAAACAAAGAGATCCTAATAAAGTTGTGGCATGTCGCCTTTTATTATTATCACTTTTTTGGATATCTCAGCCATTTGAAAACCAATTTTCATCAAATAAATGTTGAATCCTTCTTAAAATTACATGCTCTTTTATATTTCATAAGAGGCTTTTCATTATCTCACTTAGGAATGTTCAAAACATGAATCCCCACCTCAACCAGTACTGTACAGTCCCTTTAACATGTTTGACAAACGCAGTGCTTAGCATCTTTGTAATTTTCTCTAGCAGTTTTTGCCAAATGCTACTCGGGATATACTGTATGGTTCAGGCACTTTAACGCACACAATTACCACACATTTCTAATATCGTTTACGATCAAATTCTCACGGATTCTCAACGAGCGCCAGCTACGTCAGCTAGCGGAAAAACCTTACTCCCACAGTAAGATCTGATGAAGCTTAAAGATCCTTAGCAGGCTAAAGTCTCATCAAAAGGTAATTTTTTGACTGACTGTGGAAAAGAAAGAACTTTCACACAGCTGAAATTCCAATGGGATGAATCTCTTTCAGGGAGAAGAAGGAAAATACAAGAAGGTAAAGAAAAGAAGAAAACAAGATGGAGGTAGCAACGGATTCATCTATTAGACAATGATTTTATAACCGTTAACAGATGCAGATTACACATCAATCTGTGAATTTGTGTTTGACAGAGAGAATATGTGACTCTGCACCTCAAAACAAACAAAAAGTCGCCAGACATGAATTTTTAGTTAAGACCATATTCTGAAAGAACAGATTTTAAGCTTTAAAATGATGTATAACTCAAATCAAATGGACTCTCCTAACCTATCTAAATATTGGAAAGAAAGCACAAACTCAGTAAAAGTGTGAACTGAGAAAAGAGGCTCTGAAGTACAATGTCTATTCAAGCGCTTAATCTTTACCAAACCGTGCTGGCTGTGCGATGAATGGGGCAAAAAACAGGAAGTAAACCACCAGAGTAGCAACAATGAAGGGATTATCAGATCAAACTGAAATTAAGCATGCCTCGTTAACACATTCTGTCCATAATTAATGCCAACTTTCAAAGCAGTAGCCCCATCCTTTCAAAAGTTATTAGAGTTGAAAGTGAAGAGTGTTGACAAGGTTTTTTCAGAAATGAAGAAGGGATTCTAAAGACACACATAATCACACTATTCTACCAAAAATGTTCGAGATAAACTGCTAAAAAACAATTTTCCTGCCCGTTTTATGATACCAAATTTTAGCATAATGTAAAAGAAGATCCGCTCTTTCAGAAAATATGAAAAAGTCAAGTTCGGCTAGGTTGACCCATTTCACTTATTTTCAGTCCTCACGCAAAATCAGTGTGTGCGACTTTATGTTCGTTTTGAGGTGCACTGTCACATATGGTATGACAGAGAAAATATATACAGTATATTGCATAACAGCACTCTGAGAAAAAGGTTCCAACCATCACAAGCTGGGAATGAGCTGGTACTACGAGACTTAAACAAGGATGGGGCTGAGCGCCGAAAGGAGAGCTAGCATCTTAGACAGAAATATAATAAATATAAGAAATGGATGAAGTACATAAATATCACACAGCAACAACATCCACATGAATCTCAACTGATGACCTCATTTTGATAGGGGGGGGGGGAAATGTAATCTCATTACACTTCCTCTCTTCTTGTGTTACGTTTTGAGTGACATTCGTTTGATGACAAACACAGGATCGTTGATCGTTACAATTACACCTGACACCAATTCCAATTAACCCACATAGACTTCTTCTGGACATATACCGAGGCACTGCTGTGCTGAAAAAATAATTCAATTAGAATTGACTCTATTATACAGAGTGCGCATAATGGAGGCAATAATGGCATCTAATATATAAATACAAATCATATATAAATATAAAAATATACAGAAGAGGAGAAAGGGAGACAATGGTGAAGAGGGGAGAGGAGGAGATATGGTGAGGGCAGAGAAATTTTAGGAATGGGAAAGTAAGAGAGAAGAAAAAATCATGACACTAGTAACATGTTATAGCAATGTGTAAGACATGACATTTTTTGTTGCTGTTTTGCTTTTCCTGCGGCGCCCTTCGGATGTGGCACCTCATCTAAAGTCTAGCTGCTTTGTTAAATACACACCGCGGCAAACAAAGCTTCTATTCTCACACCCCAATTTTGTATCCATAGGCAGTGTAGCCTGGAAATATTTCCATAAACCCAGAGGAAGAGACCCAAACAAAGAAATATTTATGGTATGGATGGATGAAGACTCTCATGGATAGAGTGCCAGGTTGCTTCAAATCAAGCAAAAAGTCATCCAGAGAGGCGTTCTTTCATTCTTCCTGCAGAATTTGTTCAAGATACACCATCATATGATTTACCGATAGTCAGAATGAAATATATGCATACATTGTACATATCGTCGCTGGGGTGACAAAACCTCGTATCTCAAAAATGTCAAATGTTCAGGAGAGCAAAAAAACATGGCGGCCAAAGCACTATAGTGAATGGAATAGCCTTTCCTTTGACATGTCATGGTGACTTCATTTTTTGAGTAAGACAGTTGGGATTTGGACAGGACATCACTTGACCCATTATTTGACCATTAAGCTAAAAAAAGAAAAAAAATGACATTTTTGAGATACGAGGTCTTGTCACCCCAGCGACGATATACATATATCTTGGAATTTTCCACGTGTTGGACTTCGAATGTTGTAATTATTAGAAGAAAGAGTCTCAAGTACGCCATGGATCCAACGATTAAAAAAAAAAAAAATTTGTAATCGTTGGATCCATGGCGTACTTGAGACTTTCTTCTAATACATACACACACAAATATACATATTCATATGCTTTGTTGTTGTTTCTTTTTAATTCACAGCAAAATCAGTGATTCTTCCTTCCCCTCCTTTTATGGAAGCATGCAGTTCTGACCATGGATGTAAATAAAGAGACAGCATTATAGACAATTTTGTAATGAACACCGTCAAATCACTGCGTGATACTCAATACACTTTATAGCCTGCCAAAAATAATTTCTTTTGGCTCACTCTTATTAAATTACCCACTGACCCCCCCCCCCTCCTCCCCATGGGACAAATCACCTGGATACCTGTATCAAGTGACATATAATACAATAAACAGCTGTTGGCAAGAGAGTAAAAACAAGCATCATGTAGTACATTAACATGACACGACTCCATCTAGAGGATGAGCTATCACTAAACCACAGTTTTGTTTTGCTTGGGTTTTTTTCTTCAGTGTCAATGGCTAATTGATTGTGTGTGTGTGTGTGTGTGTGTGTGTGTGTGTGTGTGTGTGTGTGTGTGTGTGTGTGTGTGTGTGTGCAGACCATTCTTGTCTTGCTAACACAGCTGGGCTAAAAATGACAGCATCCAAAGGGTGGCACTGCACAATAACAGTTTGCTGTCCTCAAAACCCTTGGGCAGTGTACACGTCATCCTTTGAAACACATTAGCACTAGCAGCGACAGCTCCTGTCAACACATTTCCAAGTGCTGTATTTCTTTCTTTTATTTTTCATGTTCTAACGCATCAATCGTCGTTCCAACTGCGAAACAATGGTTGGCGACCTCTACATCCAAAATCTCTGATTCAGGTCACTTTTATATCGCTTTTTTGCACTAGCAGATATCTTTTCTATGCAAGGAGTAAAATGTCCACATCTTCTGAAGATTAGTATTCTTGTTGAGAGAAATAAACTCAATATAACATGTCAACGTCCTGTCATTGAGACAATAAGTATTCAGCATTATCTGAGTGATTGGGATTAACGCACAGCTCATGAAAAGAAGGCATTAAACACTGCTCCTTGTGCAAAAGATACGCCCTCAAAAACTACAAAAACACACATAAACAAACAGGCAAAAAAAAAATAAACAAACAATACCTTGGAGAGAATTTATCATCTACCAAGAACCCCGAAGTCAGCTGACCCATTAAATCCACACTTATGGCAAATAGCTCCCTTTACAGGATATTAAAGGAGAGTTTACGAGCTGCTAACTTCCTACAACATCTACCTCACCATCCCCCATCCCCTCTCCAACCTCACCTCCCCCTTCCCCTCCCCCCCTCCCCCCCCCCCCCCCCTCGCTACATCTCCTGGATCCTGGAGTGGTGGAAGAAGCTATGCACTCTCTGGCATTTCCAGGTATGTATGTACGGTGCAAAAAGAAAATACAGACGACGTGCAGATGAGAATGTAGCCTACGGTTCTTTGACTTTTTTTTTTTTTTTTTGATCATACAGCAGAAAGCCAACACTTGTTCCCCAGACCTCACAGTCTCACATGCCTAGCATAGCGAGACTGACGGACACGATCGTAAAACTGGCACAGCCGCAGAAATAATGGAGGGCCTGTTTGGAAGGGAGCGCCGTCGTCGAGAAAACTCGAGCCCGATGTACGCTACGCGTGGTAAATTATATTCCTCGTTACGCTCTCTCGTTAGGGTAGAATTACTGCGCTCACATCGGGTCCACGCTATGAGGAAAAAAGAGACGCAGCTGGCTGAGAAGATTGTTACAAGCGGACGGGTGTGTATGGATATCGACTGATTGATCGTGGCTTGTCTTGTCTGGAATTTCTCTTGATATTCACGCTTGGTATATCATTTTGCACCAATTTCTGCTCTGTTTTCATCCTCTCTTTAAAATTAGCCCTCCCCAACAGAATTGACAGCGCACCTTGCTGAAGCACCGGTCATATCTCATTGCTGAACGATCAGTAAAGCTTAATAAGTTATCACTTTTCTGAATGCAAAACATAGCATGTACTTGAAATGTCAAATCCCCTCTTGTTTGTCTTGAAAGCTTCAGCCTTGGAAAGTCAAGGGGCAGCTCTGTACTCATGAGACTTTATTGATGACGTGGGAACATAAATACCAACAGCGATTACGCCCGGCTGTAAACATAGCACGCATGCTTGCTGCCTCCGCCTTACTAAGTGGTCTATCAAAATAGATACATCCAGGCGCACACGTACATAGCACGCATGTTTGTTGCTTTCAGCCATACGAAGCCTGTTATCAAAATAGATGCGGGGCACAGTGTATATTCGTTTCGGTGCCCCTAATGTGTTTTCTATTTTGACGGTGATGTGGGTTTACACCTGCCTTCCAACTCTCCTTGTTTGCTCCATCCCCAGCTCCCTCCTTCCCATCATATCTCTTCCCATCTATCTCTCTCTCTATCTCTATCTCTCTCTATCTCCCTATATCTTGATACATATCTCTGCCCATCTATCTATCATCCCACATCTATTTCTCCTTGTCTATCTCTTCACTTTCCCATCTTTCTTTCCTTCTCAAACTTATCTTTATACTCATCCCTCCATCTGTCTTCTCTTTCTACCCTTATCTTTTCCTATCTATCACTTCATACTATCTAATATATCTTTCCTTCTCTATCTAGTCTTTATACTTATCTCTCTATCTATCTCTATCTTCCCATATCTATCTCTCCTTATCTCTCTCTTCATACTTTCCCATATTTCTTCCCTTTCCTATCTATCTAGTCTCTATACCTCTCTCTCTCTCTTCCTACCTTCCTAAAACACTTGTCTTCTCATTATTTGTCTTTAAATCTCCCCATATTTCTCCCCCTTGCTTTCTTTACTTCCTCATGTATGCCAACAAGTTGTCTAATGTACTTTTTATCTAAAATGCTTAACGATTTGTTAGATATATTTGGAAATTATTGTTACACAGAGCCATAAAAATGTATGAGTGAATTAAAGACCCCTTCTTTTCATCTCTATTTCTCAAATGAAAATCAACACAAAGTCAATGTTTGGGTCCTACAAACTTTAAATCTGTGCAGGTCTTTTAACTGAAGATGCATCGAGACTTTGCAACTTTGACCTGAAAGCAATACAGTAAAATTTGTAGAGTCAACCAGTCAGAACAAAGTCTACTTTTCTCTTGAGACGCATCAAAATCCACACAACCTTAAATGGGTTAGAGGAGAGTAAAAACAGGATGACAAAAAGAAGACCTCCTTGGGTCATCTTAACATCTATATATGTGCATGCAAGTTCAAATCCCTCTAACAGACACCGGAGGGGGTGCAGCTTTTATCTCAATATCTTTGCTTCCCCCCCCCCCCCCCCTCTGTTTTTTTCATCAAAAGGTGGACCCGCTGTTGAATCCCTCTGAGAGTCACACTAACCCTGCTTGGTGCGTCATCTGCTCTTGGTTTACAACCCGTGCCTCCTCGTGCCGGAGTGAGCGAGCGAGCGGGGCATGCCAGGGGCCCCCCAGCGGGGCCTGCATCGAAATTGGGAAGTGATGCGGGGAATGCCAGCAATGTTTTTTCTTCGCGTGGAGGACGGCTTGGCTCGTGCCGGCTGCCCTCCTCCCTTTCCCCATTGCTGCGCCCAAGCTTGGTGACAGGATTGGGTCAACCAGTGCAACAGAACTCCCTCCCCCCCCCCCAAACTGGACCCTACGAGTGACCGACCACAACAGCGACTTTGCAGCTGTTTCTCAGTCTTCAGTGGACATTTAGTTGCATCTTGTAGTTTAACCCTGTCTGTACCTCAAGTCAAATGCTATTGCTGTAGTAAATGATATTCTTGCAAAGTGCTTTTGTAGAGTTAAGAAGAAAGATGAAACCAGAAGTGAGTAAATGGTGTGTGAAGTCCAGCTGAGGGTAATATATACCTTTTTTTCATTGGATTATGTCTTCTGTAAAGGGTCATGGCATAATATTTTCAACAGATGGAGTATTCTATGTTTTTATACCACAAACCATATTATTTTTCTTGTAATTTGGGATTTTTGTAGTATTGCTTGATATGGTAACATAAGCTATCTGAGTATCTCACAAACAAAATATCGTCCCTTACGAGAAATTTCAAAGAAGATCCTGCAATCATTTTTATAGGAATAGAAACAATTTCCTGTTGCATGATGATATACATCCATGAATCTAAAGCACCCAACAATACTGAAATAAATCTTGCATTCAAATTTCATGTAAAATGCAACACCATCAGAGCAGCCACAAAATATCCCATATATATCTAATTCTATACTGTAAATCTTTGTTTTTATGACTCCCCTGGGAGATGCAGCAAAGCGTGCACACATCAGTACAGCCAATGACAGATTGCCATGAAGACGGTAGAGGGAGGAAACTCTTCTAGCCTGCAGCCCAACTTGCCGTCGTCGACGAAGTTGGAGACTCGCATCCCCCGAATCACATGACACTGTCGATCTGTCAGCAAACCGAGGGGAGAGGCAGGGGGGAAGAGACGATCTCATTTGTTGTTTTTCTGCAATTAAAACGCTTGTTTTCATCTGCGATCCAAATTGGCCTGACCCGAGTCAGCTGTCGGCTCTGATTACGCCGGCCGCTGAGAGCTGCGCGGGGCATCGGCTCGTGCAAGGCTCCCCTTCTGTCACGAGTCCCCCACGCTTGCGGAGCACGGCACTTGATTACGGGGAGGGTTCGGCTCTCATTCATTTATCGATTCATACCTCATTTCATTCCATTGGCTCTGCATGACTGATTTTGCTCCTTTGCTTCTGTATTATAAGAACACTCACTTTTGTTATTCTTTTAATGACACAAGACAAATTCATTTCACCAAGGTTGGGATGAAAAAGTCATGCAAAAGTACGTCAAGCATTATACAAATCAATTTCTCTCGATGTATTAGCTCAAACTTTCTACAAGTTGCACAGATGCAGGTTCTTATTGGCGGTTACACCACATCACCTGATTGGTTTTCTGTCTGGAGTGTATTCATTGTGTACAGAATCATAGGAAACTACTGCCACTTCAACATGACATATGAGGTAGGCATTCATGGGAGGGGGGGGGGGGGAGGAGGAGGGGATGTTCAGAGACTTGGGTGGAAATGTGCTCATATGATTTCAGCCCACTCTCACAGATAAAGAGATTGAGCACAAGTTACTCATACATTAACCCACTCCCTCGCGGATTCCCAGAAACCTCCATCAACTTTACACAGGATCCACCCAGTTTTTGGTTGACATAATATGGGTAAAACAACGATAACAACAAAACAAGAAATGGGAGCCTTCTGGAATTACTTGGCCATAAGATATCGAGGAAAGTATATCACTGTCTCCATGATTTCCTGGACAGATAGGAAATGGTATAATCTGGTAGAAATAAATTGATTCTGCACGGCTGACTGTTGGCCAGTTCAGAATATATGGTCAGTTTCACGGTAAAGGGTGTAACTTTCTATTTTCAGCCTTTTGGCCCACCCTGAACACATAGATTTACAGATCTCAAAGATTTTTTCCCATGTGAGTCACCTCATGAGTAGCCACCTTGGGTAGCATAGTCAGGTCCAGGAATTGATGCGTTTTATTTTGACAGTCACATATTTCCCCTAAAATGACCATTTTGTTGCACTGAAATTTATGTAACATTTTTGAAATGTTAATAATTTTCTACAGCAACTGCAGAGATCTAATTTTTTATGTTAAAAGCATAGTTGTATGGTCAATTGAAATGACCAAATTAGTTTGGTTGGTAGCTGGCCCTGTATTTTAGAATACTATGTCTTCAAATTTGAGGTTTCGGAGGTTTCATTTTCCGTTAACAATTGTGAGTAAACTTTGATAGACAGTGATGATCAGTGGATGTGTTTTGGTTACTTTCTTTTATGCTGAAATTATTAAGGAACAGCTTAACTTTAGACTTCATCAAAGTTTACTTGATTCTAGGGCTATTTGAAATTTTGTGATGATTTTACTTGATCGAGTGAAATTTCCGTTAGCAGTTTTGAAGCCTCCGAAACAAAGTGTTTAGTCAAATAATACGAATATAGATAAAAGAAGAGACCCAATCTATATGTCAAAATGTAGGATATGGGGCCCTAACCTAATAAACCAAAAATAGTTAAGATCCGCCAAACTCTCTGAAAATAGGAGACTATACAAATTTTCCGTTAACACGTGAAGCCTCCGAAACACATTGAAGCCTCCGAAACAGCAAAAACATCTAATTTGACATTTCTGATAAATTCTTTGAGTGTCTGCCTCAAATTATGCCATGAAATCATCAACAGCCATGGACAGACAACAAAAATAATGAAAACAATATGATACTGCAATAATTTTTTGAGCCAATACACTTTATAGAGAAAAAGTGGTTTCGGAGGCTTCAGAAGGATGTTAACACTACATTTTTGTGATTTTCTCTGAAAAAAATTAAATTAGATTTATTGTTCACCCACCCACTGATCATTTATGACATATCTAAAGATATCTGATCACATTCAGTTTTCTGGCTGCTTTGTTTACTCACCAATATAGATTTACTATACAATTTACCTATTTTTCCTTAACAGCACAGACGTGTCAAACATCTACTCACCTTTTCATTCAGCAATGAAATATTGGCAGATGAGGACGTTGCCCCACAAATATGTTTAAACAGTGTATATCAACCAAAAAAGACACAATTTACCCATCACTTTCTACATAACATACATGATTTTCTTAAAAACATAAGGCATACCAAATGAATTTTCCAGACATTTCGGAGGCTTCATTTTATGTTAACAGCATGTAAATGGAATGTTTCGATCCATTTTAAGTGTATTAAATAACTGCTGGACTGAATGAGACTTGTTGGTTCATCAAACAAGGTGTACATAGTTGTTTAAATGTGTGAAAAGCATTTATTTTGTAGGTTTCCTTTTGAAACAACGGAATAGGCTAGATATTGTGAGAAATGAAAGTGACTTCCAGCTAGTCTGCATGCCTACATCATGCAACAGTAGTGCAACAAAGCATGTAGTTGTGGACACATCAATGTTCTTAAGTTGGATATCTCATTTTTACTCTTGAGAGAAAATGAAGTGTTGTAAACCATTTTTGTATCACTCTTTCGACTGCTCACACTTAAAAAATGAAGACCAAATAACTACTTGATTATTTAGTATTAAATATACTATTTTTTTTTTTTTTTTTTTTTTTTTTTTTAACTGAACACTCTTCCTGGCCTGAAGATTCAAGGATTTTAATAGATGGTTATTCAAGAGGGAAGCATGTACACAAAACTAAGAAATATATTACTTTTGATTTAAGGTTGTACCATTTATGCATGATCAAAAGCAAATGGTGGAAAATACTTTTTGGATTTTTACACTTTTGACTCACTACCATCTGAGTGTAATAGTTTCAAAACACAATCTTTTACGTGTCTATTTTAACATATTGACAAATCCATTCCATTGTTACTCACATGGCATTTGTTTTTGCCATACTAAAATCTGACCTTTTTCAGCTTTCCATTTCCTAACAAGTTCTTTGGCTTTCATCTCCAATACTTATTTGGAGGAAAGTAATCAATAGATTTGTGATTGGATAGAAAATAGCTAACATCCTGCAGATTATAATTTCTGTGGTGTGACTTGCATCACAGGGTATTGTTTTGGAATTTTGACATTCAATTACTTCATTCAGACAGGTTTTCATATCAATCTGTACAATTATGTATTGTCAGATCTGATGCATGCTAGGTGCAACACAATCTTGATACTATACTCTATTTTCCATATGTTGTCATGCTGGCAGTAACCACTTGACTTTTTTTGAGTAAACAAAATGTAACTTGTGTAACGAAATATCTCTTATCATACATGTGTGACAGCAGCGTGAGACTCTATGACATGTTTGCAGATGTAGTTCTCGGAGCAGTATATGGACAGTAATGGTTGGGATAGGATTGTTAATAAATGACATATATACCTCTACTTATAAATAGCCTGTTGCCATGGGGTACATGTAGTTTACATGGGTGGGGTGACTGGAGAAGTTATGTTCATGAAGAACAATATTGAATTGATTGAAATCTTTATAATCTGTTTAGTCCTGGCTTTTCTAGAAAAAGTGACAACCCCCTAAGTGTATTTTGAAATTCAAAGGGTTAAAACTGTAGTCTGTGGGTTTATATTCTAAAACAAACTTAGATATTTAATCACATTTGCTCCTCTCTAATCTGCTTTTGCTAAAAGGTTGTCATTTTAGAAACAGTAAAAGTTCTGTTCTCAATTTCCCAATGTGTTACCTTCAAAAACAGGCCTCCTAGCTGTCACATCAGGAGTCACACAAACTGGAATTTTATACAATAACTATAAACAAGAAGCCTTTGAAGCATAAAAAAAATAAGAGAAAATGATATGAAACAGAGGTGACTTCCATACCATAGAAAAAGAAAGCAAAATTCTAACTAGCATATATAGGGAACTATACATTTGGTCAACATTTTTTTAATTCAAAATTCATATACAGTCATGGGTAGGGTATGTACCTTTTCAACAGGTGATTCAAAAAGATGAATGGGATCTTGACCATTTCAATTTCTATCTCCATGATAATATCACCCATATGATTATTCCAACTCCATTTTTTTTCAGTTTGATGATGACCCTTACATGAAATGGCTAATCGGCATTTCAGATTGCTGTTCTATGACCATGATCATTGCATTTGAGATCTACGTATGAGGATATCAAGCATAGTCCATATATGAAAAAGAATATTTAAAAGCCTTTACCCCCTTTTTATATTTTACAACACTATGTTGTATTCTAACTGTCATGCCATCACATAGCCTATTTTCTATCCCATTCTCATCAACAGCTGAAATCGATTTCACATAATATATCTACAATTATGATGGGTGGTTTATGTCAATATACATCCCACAAAGTGTCCATATAAAATACAAATAAAGCAAGCAAACACAATCTTTGCATTAAGTCTAGCTGCAGTTCGAACTCATTGAAAGTAATACTTTTTGTATTGTGAAAAGTTTTACAAATGCATACAGCTGTACATGTGTGTAGCCTACTCATATTCTGCACTGCCACAGTCATGATATACACATATGCAAATATACAACTGAGCTTAAAGATTTAGAATTACACTTTTCTTTGTCTCTTAACATATGATGGAAAGTCTTTTTTTCTGCATACATATACATGCTATTTTACATGTTACAACATTGTTAGTTATTTGGAGACAATCAACTGCATTAATGTACTTCATATCACATTAAAAAAGACCATTTTTGCATTAACAGTTATGATGAAGCCTCCGAAACATGTGTTGCTGCTAACTTCAAGCCGCCAAAAAAAAGATGTTCCTAATCAGTGTTACCTTTATTGCTACTGTTGCAGTTTCCTTTAGAATCATATTGCCACATGTAATGTCATAAATTCAAACCGAGCATCGCTCAAAGTGTACACAGATTGTTATTCACTTTTGCGGAAGCCAATTTCCTAATAATAATAAGTATGAAGAGTTAACATTATGTACTGCCATAAAATGTACATCTGTATACTGTTATTCACATTTTATTGATGCCCTGTTGTTATTCTTGTATGTTGTGATAGTTACTTACTGTAGTTTTATTATTTTAAGTGAATACAGGACTAGAACTTTGTGTTAACAGTTTTGAAGCCTCCGAAACACACTAGTTTGTTAACTGAAGCCTCCGAAACACACAAGTCTGAAAATTTCAACTTTGTTAAAAATAATTGAATTTCTTTGGGATTTGGATTGATAAATGTTTGTTACCAAGAGATAATTTGGGGCTATGTTTAGAGTGGCTCTTGCTTCTAGAACATTCTTTTAACTTAAAAATAGTTTGTCAGGTACCATTTTTACCTTGAAATTTGAAGTTCACATCCAAATAATTGCAAGAGTGAATATCTGTTGGGGGAAAAGTGTTTTGATATTTCAAATATATGTTCACAGCAAATGAAAAGTTGCATTACATCCACCATTTATGTTCATTTGGTTGCTGTGGGTGACCAAAACGTCCATGTTGTTTTTACATAAATTTATCTAAAATTCCATAATAGTCACTTCATTTTTCATATTTAGCCTAAGAATTAAGCTCTGGAATGACAAAATATTGAAAATATAGACATTCCTTTATAAAACAAAGGCAAAGATGAAAATGGAAACATAACTTTAATTTTTGACCCTTGCCACATCAAAGTTACACCCTTTACTGTGAAACTGACCATATACACAGCAGTGACTATAACTAGGATGTTTGAGACGTCATGAGCAACTTACAGAGGTACAAATGTATGTCTAATTTCCTTTCCCCCCCCCCCACCCTCTCTGTTTCTTGTTCTTCTTTCTTTTTCCTTTATCCCCTGATATGATACAGAAGATTATGATATCAATTTCATCAATGAAAAAGATTATAAAAAAAAGAAAACTCACCAGACACGCATAAATTACAACAAAGGCTTATTGAATTACATCTTCTGATGACTGCTTATTGATATGTTTTTGGCTTTTACAGTTCACACTAGTCTTAACCTCTCCCTATTATACTTCCTATTTCATAATTTGTTTGTGATTGAGAGTTGTAATGTAATATAATGTGCTTCCAGTGGATGCTGAAGTAAGCAATGGTCAGATGGCACTAATTGCATAATGAGGGGCCTCTGAATGGATGAGTGGAGTGAAGATGACCCGAGCGGTGGGGCAAGACACCTCCTCATCGGGTAGTCTCATCTGGCACCATCCGATGACTCAAAGGACCTTATGATAGATGTCCTCTGATTTGCTTTAATTGCTCAAAATGGGGGGGGGGGGGGGGGGTGTGCTTTTGATTTAAGCCTTCAAGTATGGCTGGATGTCCTTTGAGATCAAGCTTCAATGAATGGGGGCAAGAGGGATATTAATATAATGCCCTGGTACAAGATTTTATCATAAGGGGATGGATAACACACACACACACACACACACACACACACACACACACACACACACACATGCAGAGAAAGTAAATTGGCCAAGGGCAAGATATTAATTTGACCACTGCTATGATAGCCTAAGGCATAAGTTAAGGAAGACAATATTAGCCATGCTGCAGTGCTGATTTACTATGAAATGCCATCTTAATCTTTATGTCACCGCTAAAAACTTGGCAAGAGGACTCAAATACATTGCAGTGTAAAATCATGACAAATGGGAAGAAAAACAATATCATTCTTTGGTCTGCACAAAAAGACACACAAACACACATTCATATGTGTGTATATTCACGTATGCACAGGCATATTATACACATGTGCATACTTATTCACTTTTAATGGAAGATTAAACGAGAACTTACCGTTTGAAGTTTAATATTAATTTTATGAGTAATTGGAGGGTGAGATTACGTCATATATGAGATCCCGCTAGTGCGCGCGCCACTCAATATTAGAAGCAAGAATGTGACCACTGATGTAGGAAGATAACGAGAGATTAAGTTACCGTTTGAAATTTGGGGGAGGGTGAGGTGGGACGTAATCTCACCCTCCAATTACTCATAAAATTAATATTAAACTTCAAACGGTAAGTTCTCGTTTAATCTTCCATTTTATATCGTAATTTCGTGAGAGATTACGTCATATATGAGATTTCAAAGCCAGTGGTTACATTCTCGAGGCAACCCCCCCGAAAAGGGGTAGGAAGCATACCTTACAAGAGGTTCCATTGCAAATCTCATTCAGGTTGAATGCTGCAGAGATATTGTGTCTCCAAGAGTTCACAAGTTCAGGCAGTTCAAGACATGTCTGCCCAAATCTTAGGGCTTCACAGTCTATTTTTTGATAATTGTTTCTACAAAGGTTTTCTCAGCAGGACAGGGCTTGTTGTAGTACTTGCGAAAGGTTCTTTCGTTGGCCCAACCGGCTTGCGCAAGTATTTTAGATACTGGGAAATTTCCCTTATTGGCTGCGGAGGTAGACGCTGCCCGAGTAGAGTGCGCCTTGTAGATCTCTGTATCAATACCCGCAGCCTCCAAAACCTCCTTAATCCAGCGAGCGATTGTTTGAGATGATACCCTGTGATACGGTTTCTTGTAGCTAACAAAAAGGTACCGTTCACTAGCTCTGATTCTGCGGGTCCTGCTGATGTATTCCTGCAAGTACCTGACTACACAAAGTCTCCTGTCTGGCGGGTATGCCTGGAGCTTGACACTGTGTGAGTAATTTCCAGGCTTGCTCTGTTTTAGGAGATCATGAAGGTGAAAGGTGACTGCATTATCTCTTAACACCATACCATCCAAGCTTAGATAGTGTAATGATTGAATCCTTTGTGCTGAGATTAATGCAATAATCACACACAATTTAAGCGTCAATTTTTTCAGGTCCAAAATGTGCGCTGGGGACCAAGAACGAAGAAAATTGAAAACAAGGTTAACGTCCCACATTTCCATGTATCTAGGCTTGGGTGGGCGTAGCTGAAAGACTCCCTTCATAAACCTCTGGATAAAGGGATGGTTTCCAACTGTAAACATAGTATCTCGAAGAATCACAAATGAAGATAGAGCACTCCGTGCTAAGTTTATGACACTGTAACCTGCCCCTTTATCGAAGAAAATGTCACTCAGGAATTCCAGGATAGCTTGAACATCCGAGTACAAGTAGTTGCTGCATTTTTTGTCACAAAATGCTTTCCATTTGTTTATG
Source organism: Diadema antillarum (assembly GCF_040938485.1). NCBI lineage: Eukaryota > Metazoa > Echinodermata > Echinoidea > Diadematoida > Diadematidae > Diadema > Diadema antillarum. Next base: position 145,575 of record NW_027272663.1, read on the forward strand.
TACACTGCATACTGTTTTTTAGTCCCTTTTCTCCAAGAGGAGGCCATTACAGCAGTTATACGTGCATTCAATCCCGCATCTCTGAAGGGCTTGCACAGAACCTGCAAGCAAGAAGATCAATCTGAGTGTTTAGTGGGTGAGGAGTGTTAGAAACTGGCAATGTTAGTAAGGATTCACTCCTATGAATAACAAGTGGTTCCTCATTCATCATCCTGTTTAGGAGAGGAAACCATGGCTGACTTGGCCATTTTGGGACTACTAGTATCCCAGTTGCATTATCAGATTTGATTTTTTGAATGCACTTAGCAACTAAGCAGAAAGGAGGAAATGCGTAAAAGTACCACTTTCCCCAATCGAGAGTAAAGGCATCAACAGCCTTGGCATGTGGGTCGGGCAACCATGTGACATAGTTCTCTACCTGCTTGTTAAGTCTGGAGGCAAATAGGTCTATTTCTGGTGTCCCAAAACGTGAAGTTATTTCTTGGAAAACTGTGCGGTCAAGCATCCATTCTGTGCGGTCATTGAAAATTCTAGACATGCGGTCTGCCTCCACATTCAGCTTTCCTGGCAAGTGTGCTGCAGTGACCCAAATTTTACGAGTTTCGCACCACTGCCAAATCTCTCGGGCTGCCCGATCACAGTCAAGGGATTTAATGCCTCCCATGTTGTTAATGTACGCAACAGCAGTACTGTTATCTAGCCGTAACAAAACATGAATGTTTTGTGAATTAGAACAGAAGGACTTGAGTCCCATGCCAGCAGCCAGGGTCTCCAGATAATTAATCTTATTCTCCCTGGCTTTTTGCAGCTCGTCTTCATTCCATCTACCCCCTGTATGGGTGGTATGATCAGATGCCCCCCAGCCTTTGCCACTGGCATCCGTGCACAATTCGAGCATAGGTTTAGGGTGTCGTAAGGGTGAGAAAGTAGACTGCACATTGTCTGTCCACCATTGCAGCTCTTGTTTTGCTTCCAAAGATAGGCTCATTTTTCTGTCAAAATGCCCCTTATTCATTTTGAGTGCTTTGATTTTGTCCCTTTCTAAAGCCCTGTAATAGAGCTGTCCATACTGGACTGCGGGAAATGATGCTACCATTTTCCCGATAATTCTAGCCACCTGCCTGATACTGGGGTTTGCCATTTGCATAAGTTCATTGCACAAGGACTGTATTTCCTCTGATTTGTTATCAGGCAGTCGAATTGTCATGGCCTGAGTATTGAGAATGAAACCAAGAAATTGTATTTCTTGAGTGGGGCATAGTACTGATTTTTCTGGGTGTACCAAGAACCCAAGTTGTGCAAGGATGCTAGTGGTTTCAAAAACCGTTTGCAATGTTTGATTCTCACTTTCTCCAATAATGAGTACATCGTCAAGGTATCCAATTACTACATGCCCTTGCTCTCTCAGTAATGTAAATACAGGTTTCAGTAGTTTAGTGAATAACCTTGGCGCCGTGCTCAGGCCATTAGGCAGTACTTTGAATTGCCAAAGTTGATTTTTCCAGGAGAACTTTAAGAACTTCCTGTGTGTTGGGTGCACAGGTACTGTATAGTACGCGTCCCGAAGGTCGACTGAAGCTAAGAAGCTATTTTCTGAAATGAGTTCAATAGCAGTATGGATATTTTCCATCTTAAAATGCTGGTACTGGAGATATTTGTTGAGATCAGACAGGTCTAGGATAACGCGTGTACCCCCGTCTTTTTTAGGCCGTGTAAAAATATTAGACACGAATTCTCCAGTTTCCATCTGGCACGGTTCGATTACTCCCTTGTCATGGAGTTTAGAAATTTCAAGATCAATATCAGCCTCTTCGGCTTTATTACACCGAAAAAGGTAAGGGGGTTTAGTTCTAGATGGTGCACCCATCTCTTTACTGAATTCAAGCCTGTAGCCACTTACAGCATTTAGCACATGTGGGTCTGAAGTAATTTTGCGCCACTTTGGGAGGAATTGCTTCAGTCGACCTCCTACCATAGATTCTACATTATTATGACATAGCTTTGCATAATCACTAGAATCAGATGTCATGTTTACCTCGTCAGTTGAACTGGAGGTTATCGTGCTCTCTTCATCCCTGAGCCCTGCTTGCTGCCGCAGTGCGGTTGGTGCTGGCTGGGATGTGTGAAGGTGTGGGGAGCCGACGGCTTCCCCCTCCCCTTGGGGCGCTGGCCTAAAAAAGCATGGCTGGTAGCTCCAGTCCACGGTCCTTTTGCACCTGTAGGCCTAGTGACATCACTTGTACTTGCACGAGAAGTAGTCCAGCCCGCGTCGCGGTACTGTTGGGGCAAATTTGAGCTTCCTGATGTAATCTTGCTCCTGCCCTTGCCATATGCACTCCTGCCATAGTCATATGGGCTGAAACGCTGCTTTTTGTATTGTCTGCTATGCTCACTCCTGAGGACACCCTCAGTTGCTTTTTGTTCATCTCTTATGTCTTTCATTTGCCTTCCCAGGTCGTCACCAAAAAGGAATTTGGAGACCGGGGTAGAGGGCTTGCAGAGATGCTGGAATTGATAACCAATGTCTGGTTTCATGAATTCCTTACGCAAGGAATTTAGCTCGAAATTCGCACTGCACAGAAGTGCTAGTGCATCTTGTTGCTGTTCAGTGATATCCTGTGCCGACACTGTATGTATGTAGGCATTGATGCCTCTCGTGAGATTCTTTTGGAGTCTCTGAAATTTGAGGTCTCGTGTCTTTGAAAAGGCAGGTAGCCCATTCCAGATTCTTTGGTTGACTTTCGGCACATCCACCAGCTCACAGTTGCTGGGAATGGGGTATTTAGTGATCGTTTCATCTACCACTTTGGGCTCGAGCTGGTGGGTCAGAAGGTAGGCTGTAGACTTAGCAATTTCTGGGTCAATGGGGGGACCAACTTCCTCAGCCACAGCAAATTTGGCTGCAATGTTTGGCACTTTCTCCACTACAGAAGGGGGAACTTCGCCTTCTTCAATATCAAATTTGTCATCACGACTATCCCCTTGACCTGGTTGGATAATCACAGAGTTTTCATCCATATCTCGGCCCAGAAATGGTGCCGCATATTCATCATCATAATGGCAGTCAGTATCTGCCGAGTCTGAAGGGGAGTATTCAGAACGAGTCCTGATACTCTTTCCATTGCCACCGCCTTCCCGGGCTGGTGTCTGCTTTGCCGACTGTGCCTCCACAAATTGAACAACCACAGCTAATTGGCCTTCAAGCTTGCCGAGTCTATCTTCCAAAGTTGAAACTTTAGAGGCCAGTTTGGCAGGTGGTTTCACTGTTTTGTTTGCACCGGTACTACCGCTAGGGTTAGCACTGCTTGTTGTAGTAGTACTATTACTAGTACCTGCCTTGCCGGCTCTAGTAGGCGTTTTACCTTTGGCTGTCGCAGTTTTCTGCTTGCACTCTTGTGCGTGCTGGTCTCCGCGACCCCCGCCGGTGGCTGCCGGGGACGCGACTGCTGTCAGCAGCGGTGGTGCGGCTGCGCCGCCCACGTTTGGAACGTTGGTCGAAGACATAAATTCCGTTGCTGTTCAGCTGAAGAATGATCGTTAAAACCAGAAAAAACCTGGCAAAACCTCCCGTAGAGGTAACTTTCGCTATTACGTCGATCCAACTCGAACGAAACTTGAATATTCAAGTGCAATTCCGGCGAATTTTCCGAGCACAGAAATTCGCGTGTTAGCAAGATGGCGGCGACTAACGAATTGAGTGGCGCGCGCACTAGCGGGATCTCATATATGACGTAATCTCTCACGAAATTACGATATAAAATACTCATGTACACACACATACACACACATGCCCACATCTAAATCATTCCATAACTTGACAATGGACAAAGAGGAAAAGAGGAAATTATGCTATTATAGCTAGGCTCCTATTTTCATTTATACCACTGTATTTGTATATCCTAAAGCAACTTTGATATCACGAAACTCTATTTAATACATAATGATCTCTCTCTCTCTCTCTCTCTCTCTCTCACACACACACACACAAACCAAAAACACACAACTATTTCCTGCTGATGCACAGTGACAGAAAACATTCTGTGTTATTTACAAAAACACCCCTGAGTGAAATCACTATATCAGCTGCTATCTGACACAGATTGGGGGGGGGGGGGGGGGGGGGGGGAGAGAGAAAACGCATCAGTATCACTTTCCTTGATGTAGCCCACTCTAATGATATAATATATCCACCAATAACATCTGGTGAACTGAAATCGATCCCCTGCTCAATGAACAGCTGGGTGAAGTGAAGTTAGCTGGCTGAACAGTGACTACAGAGGGAGACATTGCACTTAGGATGACATCGCTTACTCAATCACTCAAAAAATCCAAAGCAAGGTTGCACAAACTCCACACAGAGCATGTAATATCTACAGGGCAGACAACCAATGTATAAACTTTTACTTGCACTGCCTAAATAAAACAGAGGTTTAAACGTAATGTTGTCTATATACCATAGCTCTTTAGCGTTCAATCATTATATCTATTATGTTTCAAGCAATATCAGCAAAAAAAGCAATGTAAAAAGACATGAAATATCATTGGAAATCATTCAGAAACACAAACAAACAAATCGATTAAGAGAAAAACAGGCTATGAAAGTTTTGGGAAATCAATTTTCGGTCACTAAATCCATATCAAAGAATGAACTTCCACTGCAAAGATACATGTTCCGCATTCCCTACGACAAAGGTACTTGTCATAGATCAGTCTATCTGATTTCTAATACGTATGACAAATGTAAGCATGAAGTTGAGACAATGTCACATGATCAACGGCCTACCGAGAGAGAAATCTGGCATGGACTGAGAGTCTTCTTGGCAATCATTTCCCAACGTCGGCTGAACATGAATCATCACAGACGGCTGGTGTATATGATCGTTTGTTTCTTTGCTGCTGTTGTTGTTTTTTGGGGGGATGCCATATTTGTCTGAAGATGTTATACCACAACCATGGTAATAAGAGGGCAATACAGAATGTATAAATGCTTGCATTTTCAGCCAGATAGATGTTTTTCTCTTTGCCTTTATTGAAAACAAAAATACAGTCTGTCCTTAGAAAGAAATTGAGAATAAAACAACCAACTAATTTGCATCAGTATGCAATTGAATGTAATAAGAGGGCAATACAGAATGTATAAATGCTTGCATTTTCAGCCAGATAGATGTTTTTCTCTTTGCCTTTATTGAAAACAAAAATACAGTCTGTCCTTAGAAAGAAATTGAGAATAAAACAACCAACTAATTTGCATCAGTAAGCAATTGAATGTATATTCCATTTTCTCAAAGGCACTTTTACTTGTATAACTCTTCAGCAACAGTTCTTAGCATACAATGGCTTCTTGAAACAAGAACTTTCTCATGAATATTCAGAGACAGATTCTATGATAGGCATTTACTGACAAAGCATTGTGCTAATGGATATAAGCCTCCATTGATATTGACAGGCAAAAAATAGCCCAAAGTGGAATGCCTTTGACATCAACGATAAGACATTAGATTTCAGCTGCCAAGGCAACCAAGGATAGTCCCTTGCTATAATAAAATTAAGAATTGGATAGGATTCAAAAACTGGGACTGTCGAATCTAATAACAAAGGCAACTGCTGTGGCACAGTGCCAAGCATTTGGTCTAGTCTGAGAGCAATGCTGCCCTCTATAGTTCAATGCATGTCCAGCGATCAAGGCAGGGATGTGTACAGTGTTGTAATCAGGTTTCAAATCAGCACCGACGAGTGACTGATGCTGCAATCCCGCATCCATGGTCGATTGTCGACGGCATCATTGGAATCAATGACATCAGCGACTCCAGGAAAGAATAACAGGATGTTTCCCTAAAGTGTGCTTTACTCTCCTTTTGAGTAATCATTCAGATAATTTCAACTTGGCCATATTATGATAAGATGTAGCAGATTAGCCCATAAAGAGGCTTTTCCTTGAGTGTTGCTCTGCATTTCAATCAATTACTTTTTTTTTTAATCTGGCTTGATTGTTTGTCTGTTTGTTTGTTTGCTCGTTTGTTTGTTTGTTCTGATTTATTTTCTTGTTTCAATAGAAAAACATCCTACCCAATTCTCTCCTCCCCCTAAAAAAGAAGGCACTCGCACACTTAACTGATAAGCCAAAACAAGAAATATAATTAAGTTATAAATAAGTTATAATACATAAGTTTTAAAATTCATAAAAGTCATGATGCCTACAGGTCATCACTTACTGTAGCAAAGCTAGACTAACCAGATTAACTATGATTTTGCACTGCAAATCATTGTAACCCTGCAATCCCGTATCCCCAAAATTAACTCTATCTGTGATTTCTCAGTGCTTGGACTTCCTTCAAACATCTGATCCCTCTCAAAATTGTCATCAAATCTGTTGCATGTCTATTATCTCTACTTTGTATCTCTCTCTTTCAAAATCTCTATCTCTTCCTCTCCTTCTAAGTTCTCTGTATATCTTTCCATATATCTCTTTATCTCTCTCTTTCTCTGCCATTAGATATCTGAATGTTGGCAATCACAGCCTTCTATTTGGGCTGCTTTTATCTTTGAACACTGTTTATCCCAAAGGTAATCATTAGTTTGATATAAAAACAATGAGTAAAAACCTGTTATTTCTCTTTCTCACGCACATACCTGATAGTCCATGTGGCCATAGGTCGGGTAGAAGACGGTGGGGTGGAGGGGATCCTCATATTCCAGGGGCGGTTGTGGGTGCCAGGCCATTTCGTATGCGGTGGGCAGTTGGGTTGTCATTCAAAAATGGAGGAGCGCGGCGGGAGTTGCAAAACAGGTGGGCGAGGCACGAAAGGTGGTGGTATCCGATATAAGCCAAGCTCAGTGGCGGTGTCAGTCAGATATTATGATCGCGATCCAAACGTATGAAGATTTGTATGTATATCCCAGGTGTAGAAGTCGGTTGCGTGAAAGGGAAAGAGCAGGAAAGAGAGCACACACATGAATATGCAACAATCTCCAATAGTTATATATACAGGGACAAGATGAAAATGTACTAACACAGAAATGAAAATATGGGACTAGCCATCATGGGTGCTGTATTGCTTGGCTACGCAAATTAGTCATTGCCCTCATTTCACTACCGGCAAATTTGCTCTAAACGCTTTACTGAAAAGTTTAATGAACACTTTGACATAAAACTGATCATTTGATATACCATTCAATTTCACAGAGGTACATCAATAGTGAATGTTCATTGCAGATTTTATCAGGGTTTCCATGAAACACACGAGTTGCTTTAAAGGAAAAGAAATAAAAGAAGAGTTGCACATACTCTATAAATGTGAAAAGCAATACGAAGCAGCACACCAGCAATCAAAACTTCATGCTTTGCTTCATCGCAACCTAACAGCAGTCTCATATGGAAACAGAATCAAGGTTATGATGACACCTGCATAACAAGAGATTGTGCACTTCTTCAGCCAACTGATATTCATGAGAATACAAACAGAAGATCCCCAGCACCCATGCACAGGGCAGATCCCCAAACTCGGTCCAGAGGCGACTGTCCTGTCGAACAGTAGACGGAAACAACTGCTCACCTCTGCTTCATTTCTGTCCCAACACTCAAGGACCTGTTGAGCTGTTCGTGTACAATTACAACCCTCGAGTCCCCTGCAAGTGGAGTTTCTATTGAGGATGCCTATGATTAATGTGTAATTTGCAAGTCCTTTCCATGTCTGCTTTGGGTTATAGAAAGTTTCACCCTGCTACAATATAACCACATACCTACATGATCTAGAAGAATATTTAACTATGGTTGAGCTTAAAACATGTACAAGAGGAACCAAGGAACATTAATCAGCCCAATGTGGCTCTAGCACAGCATCCCAGCAGGTAGCAAAATGGTGTCAGTGCAAGCACAACTTTTTGTAATTATATTTTTGAGGTAATAGTCCGAGAAATATATTTATTGCAGTGCACCAGCATTCTGCCTTTTCAAGAAAGGAAAAAGCAGGCATTAGATTCAGCACCCAGACAAGTTTGAACTGTTTGATAACATTCTGTATTTCAAGGCATGTTTGTTGATGCACTCAGGATGAAGATGGAGAAAAATAAAAGATTCTTGACACGAAAAAAAACCCAGCATAAGTAACACTACTACATCTATGAAAAACCATTTAAAGAATTATAAAAATTGCTCAGTACTTGTGAGGTAGTGGGTTTAAGGGTTTACAGGCCAACTCAGCCACACAAATCAAGCAGTTTCCTGCCTGGATGAACAAAGAACACTACTTATGAGCAATGGGCTGAGAGCTCACACAGTATGTGTGGTAATGGCCAAGACAGTTACTAGTATACATGTACAAAGACATTGACAGATTGTCCAGAAGTATGTCTGTAATGATAATTTACGACTACTCTTCTATTGACTTCTCTTCCTTCTCTTTTGCTCTTCTTTCTATCACTTTGTGAACAAAGACACTTTGAAATTCTCAGCTCACACAGACTCATAACCCAACATACAACCATGAAACAAAACGTTAATCAACTTTCAATGCGTAGACATATCAACTGTGAGGTCCCATAAGACCATAAGACAAAGCCTCTTGGGACTGTTCTCGAACTAGACAAAACTACTAAGATAGTTACCTGGTGTTGGACTGACTGTAAATTCCTATACAACATCCAAAGAACTCCTAATCCAAGGTTTTTTTCCAAGTTTGTCCCGAAGCGAAGTCAACTGCGAAAAGCAATGTGTTTCAACCCGGCTCGCACGATGAGTCAGACAAGATAACTTGCGAATCCTGCGAAGGCACAGGGTGTATAGAATTCTTACGCGTGGGGGAAGGGGCAATAGCCAAAGTGTACGTGCAATGGCGGGGTGCAGGGATGTGTGTGTTACAAATGGTGGCTTACAACATGACTATGTCTGTTGCAGGGTGCGGGTTTGGGCAAATTTTGTTTTCTAACTTTGTTAGGGGGCCGCCATTTGCCGACTTCCTCCGCGAATTATTGGGGCTTCCTGCGCGTAAAGCAGCCCAGCCAATCACGTGGCTGCATCTCTAATTCAGGCCTGCTTGATCCCGTCGCTGCCATGACTAATCCTTGCGACAAGTTGAACTCTGGGGTCGGGGAGAAAAACTGTCGGGAGAAGGGGGGAGACGACACCGAACAAGAAAGGAAGTATAGAGTTTTCTTTGGAAGTGGGCTGGGGAGTTGCGGCGTTCTAGCTCTGATGCAATCAAAAGCAAGGGTCCTATAAATTGGAGGAAGCGGGGTCATTTTGGCTCTTGTGATGTGTTCAGTTAAATCAATTATCAATGCTCGCAACTTTGTTTTCTTAAGACAGGGCCACGGCAACCTTTATGCACCAGTTGCGCTATTACTCACAGCTCCAAGGCTAAAGTTTCTTCCCCCATGTTAGAAAGTAACATTCTGGAGTGTAATCTACTTTCCATGTAAGTTTGCAAACACTGCCAAAGTCTCCAAAAGTTTGTTTGAAGAGCTCTGAGTGTCCGAAAGAGAAATACAGGGCAATCATGACTCATCCCCTGAGCATTCCATTGTAAAAGTTCTGTGATTTGGGCAACTTTTTTTTCTTCAGTAGTTTACTTGGAAATACAGTGCTGTTCAGGTCGATGCAAGGGCTTTAGATCTCAATACTTTTGCCCACTAATCAGAAAATAAGGCAGAAAAAAAGAATACTTTCCATAAGTTGCCTATTATAGGATCCCTTACTTTCTGAGGAGGATTTATAATAAAGTGGGCCTACACTTAGAAGATGAGAAAATGCATCATTAGAAGCAAGCAAATAATTCCAGTAACAATTTTTCCACTCAAAATACTGAAAACCTGACAACCTGACCAAAAATGGGATTGATAAACTTATTTAATCGATAGCAAGATGAAACAGAAGTTTAAATTGAGCGGCTGATTGGTAGAGAAGGTGGAACAAGAGTTAGACACAGATATATAGAAAGATGAAAGCACAGACAAGTAGGAAGATGGATAAAAAGAATGATAGCAAGATAGATGGATAGATAAATGGATAGATAGATAGATAGATAGACAGATAAATAGACAGATAGATAGATAGAAAGACAGATGAATAGAAATATAGATAGATATAATAGATAGGTACATCTAGACAAACAGACAAGTGTAGTGATGGATAGACAGATGGATGGATGGATGGATGGATGGATGGATGGATGGATGGATGGATGAACAGTTATAGAGTGATGAATAGTGCGATGGATCCTTTGATAGAAAGACAGAGAGAAACAGGGCAAGTAAGGACTCTGATCACCACTGTGTGAAGGGCTGTGTGTACAAGCTCAACTAAGGAATAGATCACGCCTTGACTGCTGCCCTCTGTTGTTTCCCTACCATACAATCTGTCATAGAGTCTATCACAGAGTCTTGTCAATGAGCTGGCTCAGAGGATCTAGGGGGGTGACTGCTTTACAATCAAGAGGTCCCTGGTTCAAAGGACAGTGAAACAAGATGGAAAAAAAAGTATATTATGTGTGAACTTAAATGCCATGCTTCCTCTGTGAGAAAATAAAATGGTAATCAGCAAAGACTAAATATTCTGAGCCAAGGAGGAGGATAGATGTGTCATAGGCATACTGCAAAAGCTCCAAACAAAGGAAAGGCAATTCTGTTGACATCATACAAAGAAGGATAGATAATGATGATAATCACAGCATGATAGTGGTACAGTTATATGACATAACTTTTCCCATTAAAAAGGAACAGAAAAGGTAGAACCTATTTTTTTTTTTTAGTCAGTAAAGAAAAAGGGAGGGGAGGGGAGGGGAGGGGAGGGGAGAGAAAAGAGGGGTAAAGGGGGAGCTCTCCTATACAAGAATGTATAATAAACATCCTTACATCACTGCCAGCTGTACCGGTGCGATTGCATTCATGAACACATTCATCAGCGGGCGGGCACATTTCATTCAACCCTCATCTCGACTGCCGACCTAAAAAAAAAAGTCTTTGGGGTTTGCCTCTTTCCTCTCTGCTTCCAATACATCATGAGACACTACTTACCGTTCACTCTCACGCTTCAAAACCGATCATGATCAGAAATGCTCTTTTACAGCACTCGACGATCTAGAGCCATGCACACGATCGGTCCTATCTGCCCCTGGCTTCAAAAGCTCCCATGTATGCCAGCATCCACATTCACATTTATAAATCCACTACAAGTAAGAGGCATGATGGAGTTAATTCTAACAAATGGCACAAACTTCATGATGTGCATGCACACATACAAGCAGGCAGAAAAGGGCCAACCAGAAAAGGAAACAATAGAAAGGGATAGAAGTTCCCAATAGAATAGGACAGGGGAGGGGGGGGGGGGGGAAAGAAAAAAATGATGCATTTAACAATACCTAGGATGACATGATGAAGAAAATATGCAGAGCAGAACCTCTCCCATCACATGCCTGACATTTTGGGCTGCGGTTCCTTAGCACCCCCTTGATGATGTGGCACGTACAATTAGCATACAAATTTGTTTCATCAACTCCCATGGATATGCATTTTAGCACTCAGGTATTGCAACTTGGAAATCACGAAGGGCTTGTAATCTGCAAGGTGGCTGCCAAGTGCATTCGTGATTTCACCTCCTAAAAGCCTTAGTACTGAATTTGATGTACGCTGTTATGACTCCTGGCATTTGAGTGCTTCTGATCCTAGAAAATGCCCAATGTGAAAAAGAGAGTGTGCTAAAAGGGATTCTGAGCTATTTCCTCGGTGGCAACAAAATAAAAAGCGACAGATAAGTAGAAAGTAGGAGTGAACTTTGACCAAAAAACACAGTTGAGACAGTTTGAATGCCATCAAATGATCGCATGGTCTGCAAATGCCCCGAAAACAGAAAGAATTGAACCTCAGTCATGCAAATATTCCCATGGCACTTTCCCACATCAAAGCGCAAAACAATTGATGCCTATCACTGAATACATCAAACAATAGCTGTGCATATATTAACCCGTTGAGGACGGTTTGATTTTGCTACAACACGCATTTCCCATAGACATCTGCCCGAGTATACTCGGGACTCGTCCTCAATGGGTTAAAAAGAAATCTACTGCTTGATTCTGTTTGGAAGTGCACACTGTTTTAGTTCGCAATTCGAGCGATGAATGACCTTTAACCTTTCAATCCATCATGTCTTTTCACACCAAAACGAGGCTAAAGGGCCATGGGTCAGCCATCTTACCACATCTATTGGTCATCTCATCACATGAAAACAATAAACTACTCGTATCTAAGAAGGCGAAACTCCTGCAACACCTGCCAAAATTTCTCTCTTGCCTTCTCATCCCTTTCAAATGACACAACTTTCTTTCTTTCTTTTGGAAGTGGGTTTAAATCATCATCATCCTGTCATCAATCACATTGCAAATTTATGGGATACTAACTCCCAACAAAAGAATTACAAAACATCTGTCCATAAAACAGGAGGACAATTTGATATTAAAGTGAGAAGACCAAGAAAATGTCACACAGACCGTGATCGAGGGCGGGTGAGTGCCGACTCTTGACCGAATTTCTTGGTTAATTTACAACATAGGATGGTTCTAAACTAAATGATACAATGTTCTTGTCTTTGCATGCATTTGGAAAATCCCTTTGCCAGCCACAAAGTTAGGGAATGTATCAATTCTACAGAGTAATATCACTGTAGCAGGTTATTGCTCTGTGGAGATGAATGAATCAGTCAATATTGCTAGTGCTAAGCACAATTTCAATCCCTCATTTCTGTCTTTTTTTTCCCCTTGAGATACTTTGATTTCTCCTTTTTTTTCTCTCTAAGTTATTGGTACTCTGCAATTGGGAGCAACCAACAACCTGTTCAGGTTTGTCACAAAACTTCATAGTTATATGTCACTGTTGTCAAAGGGATGATATTGAATTGATGATCTAAATTGCTCCACATGAGGGTTTTTTCAGTCACTTTGAAAAGGAAACGATTTATCAGTTTCATATTTTTACTAGAACATGTATTATGTATATGATACTTCCTGCTTACCTAGTTTCATATCTTGTTATTCATTAGATCCAGAAATATCTTAAGTCTCATGACTATGTAGATGAAAAATAATGCAATGACCTGCATCACAGGACACATTATAAATCTCTTTTCAAAACCTCAGTTAGGAATTGAATTACAGTCATGGGGGTGATGCTGATTTGACCAAATATGATATATGTCTATCTAATTGCAAAACAGATTGATTACTGACTTGTACATGTAGTTGAAATCCAAAGCTTGTCTAGAGAAATATCAGTCAACAAGGGGACTCAAAATATAATTTGCTATCCTCCTTTATCTGCCGCTCATGATAACGTCTTTATAAAAAACTTTATTGATCCTTGGAGTAATTGATAAAGATGGCTAGTTTCAGAACATTACAGTTGCTAGGCAACATGGATGTTACAGTTGTTGTTGTTGTTGTTTACAGTGGTTTATATCAACCCAAAACTGAGTCACACAAGATGGATACTCAATACCTATGACCTCCCCATATGGAGAACACAAAAAGAGAGATAAACTTACAAGTGCTCAGCCGACACATAGATATTTTGATATGTCGGAAACATCGCACGCAACCAAACATCTGTTATTTTGGTAAAATTTCATTTCCTGAGAAAGGATTGACCCAAATTGATATTTCAGATATGCCACTATTTCTTCCATTTCCTCCAGGAGATAAAATCTGTGGTCTCTCTCCCTCTCTCTCTCACTCCACACTTTCACTCACTCGATGTCTCCCCATGTTTGGGCTCGTTCACACATGCACACACACATAAAAACAACAAATAAACAAACAAACAAACAACCCGGAAGTCTGGATTACCTTCCAAAAGACAATACTGTAAAAAGTGGATATTTTCATGCGAGTAATTTTTCGCACTTGGCCGGGTAAGATGGATTTTGTGTGTTTTTAATTCCGCGGAATCAGGACATAACTATTGGAACATATGGCATGCAACAATATTTGCGTGCTTTTATTTTCGCGCCAGTGTCTGGATGCGTGAAATGTGTGAAAATTTCCACACCACAAAAATTGCCACTTTTACAGTATTTGAATATGTGTTCAAACATAGTGAAAAAAAAAAAAATCCAACGTCAGAGGAGTTTGAACGGAAATCCGAACACTGATAGCATACAATGTATGTTTACATTCTGACAACCTGTAGGATCTCACTTTTTGTGGAGTGAGCTGACTGGCTGGTTGGCACAATTGAGTACATCTTGACTAACTCAAGCGTGCATGGACCCTTAGCTTCTGATCCATGATAATCATGCAAACTTGATGTATCCACTGGAGCTGTGTTGCTGCACAATGGAAGTGATGACATCACTGCTTGAATTATTTTTTTTTTTTACCCGTACAGGGCTCAACAAAGGAACATGATTCATTTTTTTTAAGCTCTTCTAAGGGATGTTGGGCAGCAGTCCAATCTCACTTCATCAACACTTTGATAAAAAAATAAGTGATAAAAAATGCCATGTTTTGGTGAATGTGTGAACAGACTTATAGAATAACACAAGGGGTCAAGAACCACTCTTCAAGTTCAGTCCAAGTGGCCTAAATTTCTTCTCTGCCTTTACATCAAAGACCATTTCCTGGCAGAGAACTCAAGATCGCTGGATCTAAAACTTTCCTCTGTGTGTGTGTGTGTGTGTGTAGGTATGCCAAGGCCAATATTTCTCTCCGAGTCTTGAGGGCAATCCAAACTAAAAATCACGCCTCTATTTTCTCTTCTTGAGGAAACTGTTTGGGTGGGTCCGTTGTTTACTCTCAAAAACTGTACACAGGGGTTTACTACATGAAGCACAGGCATACTTTCACTGGTAGCTGGTGATCTACTCCACAGAATCCCTCAACAGGAATCATATCACTTTGATTGCCTTCACAAGTATCAAAGTGGGTAAGAAAGATATGATTTCCCCATGATAAATACATTTATCTTTTGCAAGAACAGAAGCAACTGCACATAATAAAAACACACAACTGACAGAGAATGGCATTCTTAGAAGCTACCAGAGTTAACCCTATCATTACTTTTGCCAATCCCTTTGCACATGGCGTCCGTGTCATTTTGATTTTGTGGGGATGAAAGAGTTAACCTACATACCCTTGTCCATTCCATTATGGGAGGGTCAAATGTTACTCTTTCCCATACACCATACATACACGTCACCCCTTGGGCAACAAAATCATCAAAGACAACTTCACCCAAGCATCATATTCAATGGACTGATGTCTTACTCTGGTTAAAAGGTTGCAAGTGACAAATCATCCAAACTTGAGACTTTATTGATGTTTCTAGATTTGATTTACCATGTTCTATGTTGATAACAACTTTTCAGCAGGTATGCTAACCCTACTGACACTATATTCCATTGAAACCTCACACTGTTGTTAGTACTGAAAGGCAGATGCACTTTGTCCACAACCAAGATATAGCACTTTTGTCAAGGTACAGTGTAGGGGTAATATGCTTCAATCTCATGTGTGATCAAATTCATGTGATCTTTACAAATTTACCTGTTTAGCACATCAGATTTTCGCAAAAATTTTACAGTTTGGACATGCTATTTCACTAAACACAAGGACTAATTATCATGCGTCTCTGGCTACTGAAAGCTGAGATCAGTTTGCCTTCATTATTGTACACACAAACCAAATAATTTTGCAAATGTCTGTACCCTTTAAACAGGACAGATAAGGTCACCCAGTATCAAATAGCTCTCCCAAACTCGGAAATGGAGAGTTTTCCTCTTTGATGTGAATGACACCGCAATTTTGACATTTCCTTGTAATGTGAGAGTGTGTTCTCGATAAGAAATCATTGCAACCCATCATGCATATAGACACACATACCTTTCTGCTACTAACTACCATTACCACTACCACTTTTACTATTACTGCTACTACTTACAGTACAAGGAAAATAGGTTCAACACTGCCCCAGGCCTTCTGTCACACTGCATGGGAGCACCCTTACCAGTGTCACTCTGCAAGCACCTACATGTATACAGGTGTACCTTTGCACCTTTCAGACCAGAAAGGTGCAAAGTTGCACCTTTAAAGGTGCTAACTGGTCTGAAAAGTGCAAAGTTGTACCCATATTTTGTTTTACTATTCCTACTTTTATTTCTACAACTCGTGATATCACAGCTTTTCTTACTAGACATTACTACTGTCATTATGACCACTGCTCCTACTACCACTATTCTTCTTGATACTAATACTATTACAGCTAATCTTTCTCATAACTATACCTTTTTCTGCTGCTACTCTTCCAACTAATTTTACTAAAACTATCTAGCACTACTACTGCACTCCTTTCACTGCTCTCGTCACTCCAACCACTCTTATACTTGGAAATGCTCCACAAAATTTGATTAGTGTTTGTGGGAGCAGCAATGCCTAATACTGTATAAGCCATAATATTATATCAAACAAGTCTAAAATTTCGCGAATCGGGACTTCCCAACAATTTTGTGGGTGGTTAAAGGGACATTCCAGACGATTTTCATAATTTCACATCATGTAGTACATAAATCGACAACTCCATGTATAGATTTGTGGAATTTACTGTGGTTCTTGAGCAGAGAAACAATACTTTGAAAAACCTTCAACAAATTACACTGAACAAGGATGATGACATAGGAGGTTCACATATTTCAGAAATGTAGCAGTGTAATTCCATTACAATACCGCTTGCTTGCGAGTTCACCTGTGTATAATCTATGCATGCCTTCTTCTTTTGTTCTGCTTCCTTGAGCCCCAACTCATGCATTCTTACGGTGACTCTGCCATGTCATCATCCTTGTTCATTGCAATTTGTTCTAAATTTTGAAAATATTCTTATTCTTCATCCCAATCATCACAAATTCTGAAACTCTGTCCTCAGTATAACTACTGTAATTTATAGTTGTTCAAATGTAAAAATCTGAAAATCATCCGGAGGTCTCCTTTAAATTGTGGAGTACAGTACTGAACAGACAAATGTATACGTGTACGTCACATTCATGATGGGATCACAACTGATATTTTTGCATGTTTTTAAATTCGCAAATAGCACGCGACTCACGAAATTTGCAGAAATAACAACATTGCAAAATATTTAGTGTATACAGTACTTTCTATCATCCCCAAATGACTTGATTAAGCACATATTAGAGCAAAAAAGAAAAAAAAGAAAGATTTTTCTTTGCAACTGATTGACTGGAGACTTTTCTTTGCTGACTAAATACCATGAAATATATTCCAAGCCATGGTAAACACACATGCAACAAATGCTGATTCACTGCTCGATCGATAAAACTTGCCCACATAAAAGGTAAAGGAACTTTCATTGGAATATATTTCATCAGAAATGTGTTTCCTCAACCAGAATGCAGTACGAAGTAAGACAGCATGATAGTATCGACTCCCTGAAAACTTTGACAGTCATGGAAAAAAAAAATGGCCAAGAAAATGGAAGATACGTGATCGATGGAATGAGAGGAAGAGCCGCATTCAGGAAAAATCCTTATGTGGGGAGAGATAGAAACAAAAGATAAACTTTGGAATCAGATCCTATTGCTGTTAAATAGACGGGGGGGGGGGGGGGGGGGAGGGAGGGGGTGAAAGAGATCACATGTACACACACACACTAACAAATACAAACTTTACCAAGTTATCTCTTATCCTATTTAGAATATCCAGGCAAAGTTCACATAACACGTACTGTCAGTCACACACAGGAATCTAATTACAGTGTAACACTCATTTCATCACAACTAGCATCTTTGTGGATTCCTCACCCTCCCACAAATGAGAGAATAGTACAACATCTATATAATCAAAATATATTTAACGAGTCTCATTTTCACTTATCAGGACTTCACAACAATTTTGTTGAGTGGTTACATTCACAACCACAAAATACAACAATGGATGGAGAATGTCACAACATTGTGAATAAATTCAGTGTAAACTTGTGAAACAGTAAAATTCCCTAATTTCTTCACTTCATGTCTGACTGTGATAAAATGCTATTTTTCTGTTCTGATTTCACTGCGTAGCAGTGTGTGCATATTTAGAGCCAGCTTTAATCAGGTCATGGATTGGCTCTCTACATCCTTGTGTGTTGCGACAACATTCACACACAAAGATTTTTCTCCCTTTTTTTTTAGCAGCACATCTGGAACACGTTTTGAAGATATATTACAAGATTGTGTATTTTTCGAATGATGGGGAATGATGGGAAAATGGATCAAGTGAAAATATTTGTTTCTCAGAAGAGGTCAAGTTTTTTTTTGAGGTTGCAAACAGGAAGCGACGTCTGGTCAGATTGTCACTTGCGTTATCTCCGGACACTCACAGGACAAGGAACGATTCAGACTGTTGGCGCAACATTTGTGTCAACTTCATTCTTCATATTTTGTCTGTCCTCCCTCCTTATCTAACCAACATCCTGCTCACTGGTATACTTTCACTTCCCTGTATGAAAGACTTGAAGAGAAAACATTTTTTTTTATTTTTTAAGTCGACCATGCCATAAGTAGAACAGAATCAAATGGGCAGAACGTTGAAATTTTGATTAAAATTAGAGATGCATGACAAAGTTATGGAGCTCAGAACTGCTACATATTCTCATAAAACAGTGCCATCTTTCCCATTTTATACACATGAAAGCTAAACAAGGAAATGATGTCAACAGCCATAGAAAATTTCCAACTTGTTTGTCACAAAATATGAAAAGTATGCCTTACTGCCACAATTTACCATATATTCTCCCCCTTTTACAAATCCACTATAACTATTCATTAAAATTCTGAATATTTCCCTTCAAAATGGAAAATCTAGTGACAATTTGTGTGCAGGTCAACAAGAAATTTGTGAGAAAAGCCAACATCGTCTTATCTTACAATTTTGGAGATGTCTTTGTGACCAATATCATAGTGAATAAAATTTTTAGCATTACATTATATCTGTATGTTTCTTTTTTTATACATATTAATGGAGCTTCCTCCTGTTTCGTTTGTCTGATCTTTAATATTCTATTCATTGATGTTCATCATTACTATGAACTAGATTCTTTTCTTTGAATACCATACATACCACTGTATCATATCATCATGAATATCGATATTAAAAGAGAGTCCTAAATTGAATGACTTCCCTTGTAACTCAAATCAAATGGAAAACATGAAATGGATTTGGCATCTCTTAGTCGGAGTGGGCGTGAAGGGGCTATTAAGGCAGGAGAGTAGGCAGGCAGGTAGGGATGGAGAGGTGGGGCGGGGTAGGGGCCGGAGGAGAGGAGGAGGGGAATTCTGGCAAATGCTAAGCAGTATCCCTTTTTCCAATTTAAAGGACAAGTTTACCCAGATGTATGCATGGATTGAGTAAATGTAGCAATATTAGTATAACACATCAGTAGAGGTCGATCCACTCTGAAGGTATTAAAAGGAGTTATTAAAGTTTCAGTGCCCCCACTGCCGTGGAGGAGAAGACTACCGCAGTTTGTGAAAAATACAGTGGAGTTCCATAAAATTTCACTTTTTTATGAAAAGTACACACTCTTGCGACTTGCTTCTGATACATATTAAAGGTAATATTGCCCCCCTACTTTCTGAATGAGGTAAGTCAAGTGCTCTTTCATTTTGCCAGAAATATGCAAACATGCTGAAATCTGTCTTACATTTTCTTTGTACCAATGTCCTGGAGTGACCTCACAATCTGTTCCCATCCTGCAATGGTGGCACTGAAGCTTTAACCCGTTTGAGGACGGTTTGATTTTGCTACAACATGCATTTCCCATAGAGGCTTGCCTAGTATACTCGGGACTCCTCCTCAATGGGTTAACTATATTCAAAACTTTTAAGTGGATTGTCTAATTCTCCTCAAACTTTCACTGATGTGTTATACTGATATTCCTGCATTCACTCCATCCACACATATATTTTGGGCAAACTTGTCTTTTAAACGGATGTGCAGCTTTGATTGATGAAGGGAAGGGGAAAAAAAACATATTATCTACAGTATACCCCCCTGAGTGTCATCTGACAGTGACAATTAATTGGTCTTGAAGACTTTCGGCACACATCTCAACATCTTCCTCTGCCTCCTTCAGATCCTGATACCACTCGTGGAGTGCCACCGTGGCAAATCTCGGCATAATTGAGGATCGAGATGTGGCCTGGCCATTTCTGATCCGATTAGGTGTGTACGCAATTTACTTGGTGGAGCGTAATATGTTTTATTCATACAAGTCCCTGTTAGAACATATGAAGTGCGTGTATGCAGAGTGTACACAAATACGCAGCACACCTACTGTATTATATATATGACACTTGCACAGTCTTAAAGCAGCATTGCAGATTGCAAATTTTTGTCATACATTGCCACCATGACAGACATTCCTCATCAACTGTGAATAATACAGCCAAACCACGTCTAGTACCTACCTAAGTTTCAGTGCTGCCACTGCTGGATGAGAAGACTTAAAACAGTAAGTGGCATTATGCATGGACAACAATATCATAAGAAATAGAGAGAGAATTGAATATATTTTCATTTTTCTAGCATAACGAAAAATTATATTCTACTTCTTTTCTTTCCATATCTGTACTTCTTCAGCGGTAATTCTTTTATCTCTTTTCTGTTCATGTTGTGTGAAGAATTCCTCATGCCCATTGAGGACTCAGATAGAGTAGTGAGGAGCATTACAAATATCCTGTATTATTATCAATATTATTATCATTTTTATTATCATTTATACTATTTAGAATAGAGGGAATCATATTACCCTAAAATTACATCAGCATTCAGAGGAGGGTATGTGTACTTTCCAAACTAAATTTTGTGGAATTCTTGTTCAATTTTCTTTATATCATAATCCATGTGTGACATCACAAACTTCTCCTTTTTTTTTTAACCAGGTCATGGGCAAAAAGCATCAAAACCATTTCTCCAAATAAAGTCAGTAGTGCACAGCATTCACCAGGGTAATTTTACTTCTAATCTTGCATAAACTCCAATGCAATAATATCCCTACTCAAATTTGAGAAATGTTGGCTTTTTCAAAACACACACACACACACACACACACGCACGCACACACGCATGCACACACACACACACACACACACACACACACACACATACACACACATACACACACACACAAATGATTTTGCTGTCAGACTGAAAACAAATCAAATTTGCCTCTACAGAAAAAAAAAACAATGTCCTCGAAGTATGGAAAGTAATCGAAAGGAAAAATCACTCTATTAAAGAGAAAACATGGTGGTCCCACATATGGAAAGCATATTTATGATTACATCCTAAGGGGCTTTTAATATCAACAAGTTTATTCACTGATACCTGCCAACAAAATGACTCGGGTAAGAGACTACACCTTTCAGAAGAGTTCTGTCTGTCAGGTCTGAGAAGGGGATAAAACTGCCATGAATACGGTCGTGACAACTTGATAGGGATGCGGTTTCCCTAGCGATACGGGAGGCAGCGGAAGTGGAAGGAATCAAGATTGATCTTAATAGCCGCGTGCACATCTCCAAGTCTGATGTTATTGATGCTCGGCTCCGCGCCGCGACTCAAAAGTTTATCGCCCTCCTGAGTGCTGGCCGGCTCCCAAACACAGCATCTTCTTTGTGTATAGTCATGAATGTACTATGTGAGTGCAATACAGAGATACCTTCTCTCTCCCTTCTGCCATTCAGTACTACTCTCCCTTGGATAATTTTTTCTTCTCGTTTCCAGTTTCTGATACATTCCAACCGGTGCTATTTTGTTGGCTTTCCCCCCATAATTTCATTCATCAGCTCTTTTCCTCTCTCTCTTTCTCCCCCCTCCCCCCCCCCCCATTTCATTTTTTAAACATTTACACACTGCACAGGACTTTCTACAAAGTCAGTGCACCAGTTTAACCAGTCGTCCCTCAGATACCGTCATTTCCAGTGAGTTAATGCATGCATGGCTTACCTGGTTTCCTTACATAAAGGCTTAATGTCAGCATATCTTCTATCTCATCTGTATGAACTTTACAATCATTCTTGAAAAACAAACAAGCAAAACATAAACAAAGGAAAGACAAAACTATTTCAACAAAAGACCAGGCATAACAGTGTAAAACATCTCCTGGAATCACTGTAAAACATTTTGCAACTATTCTAAAAAACAAACCACACTAGAATCACAGAAGATGTGGTTGCTGTCATAATAGGTAAGGCATGACAGTGCAAATGATTCACATTTGCTCATTAACCCTTTGAAAGATTACAAGAGCTGTATCTACCGGCTCCAGAAATAAGTAGAAACAAGGAAAAGTAGAAATTTCGCGGTGCGTAATATATGTCCCCGCCGGAAGTAGCATTTAGTAGCAAAATGTACAATATAGGTAAAAAATCACGGTCAAAGGTCAAAGAAGTCAAAGGTCAAAATTCTGTGTAGAAGTTCTGAAGCCCTCACCTAGTGCCATCACATAAAGCAAATAGAATCGAAATCGGGTTAGAAATGGCAAAGGAGTAGCATTTTGTAGCCAATGTACAATATAGGTCAAAAATCAAGGTCAGAGGTCAAAGAAGTCAAAGGTCAAAATTCTGTGTAGAAGTTTTGAAGCCCTCACCTAGTGCCATCACATAAAGCAAACGGAATCGAAATCGGGTTAGAAATGGCGAAGGAGTAGCATTTTGAAGCAAAATGTACAATATAGGTCAAAGGTCAAGGTCAAAGGTCACAACTGAAATTCTGTGTAGAAGTTTCAAAGCTCCCATGTAGTGCTATCATATAAAGCAAACAGAATCAAAATTGGCTCATAAATGACAGAGAAGTAGCAAATTGAACATTTTGATCACACACGGACGCACAGACGGACGGACGGACGGACAGACGGACAGACGGACACACGGACACACACACGTACGGAGCCCGTTTCATAGTCCCCTGCTCGAACTCGTTCGGCGGGGACAATCAAAGACTGAATTGCTAAGTAGTCTTTCAAGTCAATATGGCTGACGAAACACAAATGAGCGTAATTTTTAATCAACAATCATACTTCGATAGTCCTCAATCTCCATGACTGAAGAGCATATGCAAACAAACAGAGAAATATGAATATGAGCATAGAATCTGTTTTGAACGGTCCATCAGATATTAGCTAGAAGTTGTAATAAGTGTAACTCATCTGGTATTAATCAGTGAGTGCAAAGATCAATGCAAGAATAATTCTAAGCACAATCTTTAACAAACAATAAAGTTGCTAAAATGGCAAAATGAGAAAAACAATACTGTTTATCCTTAGGAGTCAGCATCATATTTCATGACATTCATAGAAGATCAGTGATAGCCATATTGCACCTTGACAAGTGTGTGTGTAACTTTGGCAAAACTCTGATGGAAGAAAATTTTCTGATTCATTCTGCAATACCATAAAATATATTTTTCAGCATTACTGCAGGTAATGGAATGATCATCTTGCTCACTCCAAATTTTGAATCTCCACAGTTATCCACTAGGGTCTCTTTTGTTAACAAATACCATCTCTGGCATGGTATTTGTTTGCACCAGAGTAAGTCAGACAAAAGCTGTTCTATACACAGAAGTGTACATGATTGTAAAAAGTAGGAGCTGAATTTTTTTCAGCTTCAAGTTTTCATTCTGCTTGGTTTCTTTCCAAGGAGTGTTTTTTCCCCCATTCCTATTTCAATTAGGAGAATAAATACACAATTACATGAAAAGCCTTTGCAAATTGCCTGTTCCCTTTTTCTTTTGTAGAGGCATCACATTAAATGGCAATGTCTTGACATCCTATTTGCAGCATAACCCCAAAAAGCTTTTCTGTCTAATTTGTGATTGTCTTTAAACAAACTTTAATAAATGCGCATGCTGCATAGAGAGAGAGAGAGAGAGAGAGAGAGAGAGAGAGAGAGAGAGCTACAGTAGTAGCAATTAGGGAGGGGTACAATACATATCAGAGAACTGGTATGAGATGTGCACCCATGTGCTTAGAAGCAGTGCCAGATCAAATAATAATGAGTGCATTTTGGAATCCAGGGGGGCGCGACACGTTTGGATGAGCTCAGCTGTGAGCCCTCCGTCACCCTCCTCTCGATGCTGCGCCTTTAATCCCCCACCAGCCTATCGCCTTGGCACCTTACCCCGCATCAAAGCCTTTCAAAGAGAATTTGCTCAAAATGAGGCCAACTCCCCAGCGCATCACAGTCCACTGGTCCCCGGAGCCGGCACCACGCGTACACCTCTAAGCGGTGATGCATCGCGGCTTGCCGCTTATGCGTTCCCCTCCTGGGACCAAAAGATCCTTATGCATGAAAAAAACAAAAACAAAACAAAAACAACAAAAACACGGTGACAAATATCCGCGGGACACGATCATATGCCAGGGAAGTTTTTTGAACACTGTGAAATGCCAGCATGTATGTCAATATTGTGCATGATACATCATCACCCTTGATGGTAGAGACATACGGTGTATCACACACGTGCAGAGATATTACACAACTTTTAAACAAACATTAATTAGTTAGTATACTATCGATACACAGAATTGGAATGACGCAAACAAACTCAAAACCTCCCATGTTTCGAGGGGTTTTAACCACTTGTGCCAGCAGCAGATGGAAAGGTGTCTGAGCCTAAATAAGTTTCACCCTTCCAAATTTTTTCAATAGTCTGCTTGACACTTTGAGAAAGTCGGTGGTGCCAGACCAGGAGAGTGCAATTATATTGTACCCAACCCCTTCTGCTCCACCCCGCCCTCCTTGACTGTACTTTCTGGTCACTACAGGCCTCCTTTACTGGCAACAATGTGAGAGCTCAAGGAAGTACTTCTGTGAAAAACTGATGAAATGAATATCAAGTAATCATCTAGACAGTATTGACTGGTCAATCACACACCCACATTTTCTATTCATCATTTAATAAGGTCTACAAAGAGAATGCCACAAAATAGCATCGATGGAACACAATCAGAATGGAATTGGTATGGATTTGATACAGACAAACTCTCCAGTCTGCTGAAAACTGATGACAAGTAACATTGGTCAACAACAGAAAATTATGTTTTATATCTTGAATATACTTAAAAATAAAGAAAGAGATCATCTGAAATTACATGCTTGGCACATGTTACAACAATAGAGTCCCTGCCTCTAAAGAAGTCATTACACATTTTGAAAAAAGTGTGACAAATGCCTTTCAGGTCATACAATGCTGCATTGTCCTACATGGCTTCCTATATCTAGCATTCATCACCACTGAAGAGAAGAAACACCTATGTGCAAAGGGAACATGATTGTTCATTCTACGGTGTACATCACTAGGTCTTAGGAGTCAAGGGAGCCCTTATGGGTATCAGAGGTGAAGTGTGCCCCTTGCATTCTTTATGTCAACTCTTTAGGAATGGGTCAACGACTGACAAAGAATACGCTTCCTCGCGTAGAAGGATACTATGCCTTCCTCTCTGAACAGTAATTTTCTGAAATGCATGTATGTCTTTGAATAGCCTCTGGGAAAAGGAACTCATTGGAGATGGACTATCAGACGGTGCATGCAAAATTCTGCTTCAAGGCATGAAAGGAGGGAGTTCGTCGGTGTGCGACACCGCATGACGTTGGCCGCTTTGGAACCAGGGTTCTCGCGCGGACTCGACCCGTGTTCATTTCCCTGACTCATCAAATATGGATGGGGTATCCCCCACGCTTCGGCGGGCTCGGGGCACGTTCCACGGGAGACGCAGAGGGTGTCGGAGCTCTGCGTTCACACCTGATGTCCAAAGTCCATCCGAAGGACATCCTTTATTGATGTATGTATATATCTCATCACGGGTGGTCAGCCATTCAAATACAGGCACTGCTAAACATTCTGGTGCTTTTTAAGGATTCCAATGCTGAACTTTTCAGAAGACTTATGAAACCAAACCAACATATTTCAAGATCATGCCCAAAATTGTGTTGTGTTGTTGTTTTTCCTTTCATTTTCTTTGCTTGTATCTTCTTAAAGGGGCAGAGCAAGTAAGGAGTGTGTTTGGATGACATTAACCTCATCATTATATAACACATTCCTTATATATATATATATATATATATATATATATATGAAGAGTCTGACTGCAAAAGGAGTTAACTCCATTCTTGTCAATTTGAGATATTTGCGATGAATCTATAAAAAAGGAAAATAATAAGAAAATATAGGATGTTTTCAATTATAATTTCAAGAATATTCTTTGTTTTGCAACAAGTGAGGTATCATTGGAAAAGTTTTAGTTTGCTTAAATCTGATGACAGACTTCCTTTAAATTGTTTAATATCTTCATATGAACTGTCATTATCCTGATAGGTAACCCCAATGATGGGCTATGATACTTCACTTAAAACCGCAATCTGCATCACATCTATCTTTAAAGAGAGATTCCATGTTTCAATTGGACTTTAAGAGAGAGAAAAAAAAAGGCTATTCAATCATGCAAAAAAATAAATGATAAACCCTCATCATCAATCCTTAAACAGATGTAATGATTTAGAAATGATGAGTTTTGAGTGCAACTGAAATGCTGAATTACTGAAACTGATTTACATATTTCAAACATGTTTTCTGTGTAGGCTGATGGGAGAATTGTGAGACTGCAGCATCATTATTCAATTCAATCCAATATTGACATATTGTGACCAATAGTATCACTTGCAGATAGAGAAAAACATGAAATTTTAGAATTTTGTGACTGTGTGTTCTGGCAATTGACACTTTTGCAGTTACTGTTTGTTTCACATTTCCCCTCATAGCTGTGTAAGGCCAACTTGTTACCTGGCATAGAGTTCCCCCTTAAGAGTGTTCCTGCGAATCTATTCGCCAAGGGCAGTATCATGAATATGTAAAAAACCAGGCATTTTTCATGAGTAGTGCAGATTTATCGCAGGGAAGCAAGGTCCCTGCATGCAAATGCTCATTTTGCTCTGGAGCAGAGCAAATCATGAGAAGGGGCTTTACATGAATTAGGAGAAAAGAACAGATACATTCATGGCACTACTTTTTCATACACAGATGCTAAACACACATTGGACAAGGATGACTAGTACAATGATAATACCCAATAATGAAAGAAAAAAACAAGGAGTAAAGGCTTTTTAGCAAGTCTGATCAAAAGAGACACAAAGAGACAAACAATAATACAGAAAGGTCATAAATGCAGTTTTCAAATTTTGACCCAAACTAAAATGTAAGTTGGCACAGATTTGTACACGTATTTATGGGTAATTGAATTTATATTTTATCAAATTATTCTTTTTTCACATAATCGAATCACTCAATACCTTTATCAACTTATGCAACACATTAAGATTTGATCAGCTGCTTGGATATTATGTATTCTCTACTGTAAAAAAGGAAATTTTTGTGGTGTTGAAATTTTTGCGCATTTCGCGCAACTAGAAACTAGCGCAAAAATAAGAGCACGCAAATATTTTTGCTTGCCATATGTTCCAGTAGTTGATGTCTTGATTTCGCGGAATTAAAAACATGCGAAGCTTTTCTTACTGGGCCGAGCGCGAAAAATTAGTTGTGCGAAAATATCCACTTTTACAGTATTTTAACTTCACTTATACATACAAATCAATTCTATTCAAATAATTTACTTATTCCACAGAGAAATTGAATGGAATATGTGGGAGCAGTTGGGGTGGGGTGATGTGCAATAACATTTTTATTTAGTTTGCTTAGGTTTATATGAATGGGGATGTAGACAGGAGGGAAGCAATGGCTGTCTTGCCTTCTTATTCAATAACCATCACTCTAATGTCATCAAAATTACTCTGCATTCATCTGCAAAGCCCAAACAAACATGCTGTATTAATTGTATCAACCGCAGCAGCTAGAATCCTACATCAGATGACTCAGACATGGCAAGGTAGCTCGTCCACAAACTAAGCTAAGCTTTCCTATCATACTCTCTCCTTATCATGTCCGCAAAGGTGACTTCTAATATGGACATTTCTGTAACACATTAACCCGTTGAGGACGGACCAATTTTGCTACAACACGCATTTCCCATAGACACTTGCCCCGAGTATACTCGGGACTTGTCCTCAACGGGTTAAAGAAGAAAGAAAAAACAACAACAAATAAACTACGGATCAAGTGTTATGTTGCATTATAGACCACTACACTGCACATTGTTCAACGTGCCCTGCCCTCCACCTGCTCAGAGGAATCCCGTTCCCTCTGATTCATTCCCAGGGAATGCAAATCATGGCCTCTACAAGCACATCAGAGTCGCACTCCTGCCTGTATAATAGCGATACATTGTCCTTGCAAACAAGGTGGTGAGATAACATGTGTTTTAAACTCCTCGTGTCCATTTCCTGTGACACTGCTATTATCAGTCGTCCTCAATGAGGACAAACTAGTGTGGTGGCTTAGTGAAGAAGACACACACATGAAATACACACACAACCTTATCTCTAGTCATTCACAACACAAATCTACAGAAACACAAACACATACTAAGTTAACCCATTCCTTCTGAAATTCTCTGAGAACCTTCACTGTCACAAAAGGACATTTCTTTTTAGACAAAAGAATGGACAGGTTGATAATCCAATTTTGGGAAAGCATTTAAACAGCAATGTATTCCCTTTTCCACGGTCAATTGCATGCATTATTGTACAACTCAAAATATCGATCAGAAGTGAGATATGAATAGAGCATGCGTTGGGCTCATAAAATCTTTGGTAAAACACTATTAAGGGCAACTGAATGGGTTCATCAAAAGTTAAAATCTTGTGAGCTCCGCATCGATTGCTATGTACATCTTTATATGAGTTTTGCTGCAAAATAAGCACACGATACTACATTAGAAAAGGTAAATTATGCAAAAATACATGCAATTCTGAGACAGAAAAAGGATATTATTATGTTGGCAGCAGCAGATCTACACTTTAGATAAAAGTAATTCTTCTACTCAGTATAATACAAATAAACATGAATTTAGGCCACAAATGCAGACACTCTTTGGGAATGGTTTTATATGTGGTTCCTGTCTATGGGTTGACGCTATGGGAACCTGGTATACCTGGTTCCAATAAAGAACGGGGTAACACACAAATACAGCTAAATACTCTTGAAGGAGCTCTTGTATTTATCAAATTATTGTGGAAATGTTTTCTCACTAGAAAAGGGAAGGGGAAATATGTGTGCACACTTTCTGATGAAGGAAGTTGATCAGAATGGGGACCTCGCACCACAACGGCCTTAATCAATGCCAGGCTGTATCAGTGATAATGAAACGTAAAACTAATCACACTTGTTGGACAGTGGATCATCACTGATCATGTGACCTGACGTTGTTGGCAGCCGAGCAATTTCATACGCTGGACTCGCGCCACCCCAAGCAGGCATCCCGCAAAGAATGGCCGTGCACTCCAGTCATACCGTGTTGGTTTATTATTGGTGGCACTGATGTCCAAAGGGTATGACATGACTTGGGAATCATTCAGAGAAAATAATACATTACTGGTTTGATAACTTTAGGAATATATGACTACAACCAGATTAAACTTATGCAAATTTCAGCTTCAATGGCCAACACACGTAGTAATGGAAAAAAAAAATCCTTTTCTCTGTCTGAATGCCATCTGATTACAAATTTATTATAATAACTATAATTTCATTAACAGTATTTAGATATCTATGCTAGCAATACAAATAACAACAGTAAGAATGATAAAAATCATGATGATAATGATAATGGTAGTAGTAGCAGTAGTAGTAGTAGTAGTAGTAGTAGTAGTAGTAGTAGTAGTAGTAGTAATAATAATAATAATAATAATAATAATAATAATAATAATGAGAATGATGATAATGATAAAAATATCGGTAACAACAACTGAATAGTACATATTACATCTTTTAAATTTGCAAATGGAGTTTGTGAACATAATCCTTTGAAAAAGTACTTCTAAAGTTCTATACCTCTGGAACAAAAGCAGTGCTTCCACACCATCACAAAATACCTGATGTGAATTCTGTTGGCATTTTTGGAAAAGCATAAAAATAACAACCATTAGTTTCCTCTTCCTGAATATGGGAGGGAATTCTTCGTTTGAAAATGTTACTTTGTGACTTCAAACAGATAGTACTATGTCCCTCAGGCAATGCTGTAATTTACGGATGTTATGATAAGATGATTTATGTTCAAGACCTCTCATCTCACCTCCAATGTCCAAAAATATGGAATTAGAATAGTGTAAATTTATCTTTTCTTATGTATTCATCAGACACAATCCCTCATATGAATAGACTAACCTAACCACAAACATAATACATAAAGCAAAAACAAAACAAAACAAAAAACAGAAACCGTAAAGCAAAAGAAAACAGAACCTAAGACGACAACTCAAATAGTCCACATGAACTTGGCAAACACTGAATTGCTTCATTTTCCATTCCTTGAAAAAGAAAGAAAAAAAAAAAGAAATTGGCTGAGCTTAAACAGATCGAAGACGCAATCCCACATCTTCCGTCGCTCATGAAATATGCACGACTCAGTTTTGCTCCACCGGTGTGGCGTGTCCTATCACACCCCATGAGGGCCACTGTGCCAGGGATTGGGAGACAAAACCAAGCTACATCTCTGGGGAGCTAGTAGGGCCCGTTCACATGCAACGTACACTTGAAATGAACCGTTTTTGAAAATCGAGTTTTGCAACTTGATGTGGAAAGTATAACGTCTTGTGAGTGGACACACACACACACTGTTGTTTACCCTCGATAATCAGTCACGCTTGATTTTTCTTTCTTTAAACTCTTGCAATAATTTGCTCTGCATGGCTTTGTCTGAAAGACACACTAAGAGACTATCATTTCTTTTTTAATCCCAAAATGCAACCCACCACACAAGGTCCACATACTCAGGTGCCCAGGGTCACGCTCTGGTCATTGTCAAGGCATGCGCAGTCTGGGGAGTCAAAGCATGTCATTCGCAGCCACCCACATGATTTCTATTTGGGAGGGGGGCATGTGTGAATGGTGGCATTAAAAAAAAAAGAATTTCGCATCACAATGTAAAGACCGTTGACAAAAACTGAAACAAAATATAATTAATTTCCAGCGCTTGTGGACATTTCATTATGCGTCGACAATTAATGTCAAAGACACTTACGATATGTAGGCCCTATGTGTTTCATACTGAAGAACATGAACACTAATTCTTTGCAAAAGGCATTGACATATTCAACGATGCATTAAATTAAAACTCTCTTCATTGGCACTGCCCTTTTCATTATACACCCTTTAAATGGATTGCCCTTCAGGGGCGTCTCTTTAATTGTGATCGGTGGTCAGTTTCTGAATGATTAGCGGAGAATCTGTCCTCCTCGACTCCTTTTTGTCACGCATGGTCTCATTCAGGCTATATGCATGATTACCTATTCCATCCAGCAAGTGTAACTGAGTTCTTCCCGGGGTCCCTTTCACATGGTCATCACATAAAAGTCTTTACATAAATCTCAGAATGGCCAAAATCGCTCATATGTAGATATGAGAGACTTTCAAAGTGGAGTAGAATCTATTTCATGAAGTCTCTTATAAGTGTGCCTTATGAGCGAAAAGTCGCTCGTAAGACTTCCATGAAACGAACCCTGGGATCACAATGTTAAACTGAAAACCTTCTGAGCACTGGACAACAGCAACGACAAACACATTCATAAGTTATATCAGGGCCCTGACATCAGTGGTGGCCTGATGGCCAGTAAAAATTGCTTTTGGGGCCACCAAATTCATCTTTAGGTGGCCCAATTGGGCAACTGAGATTAAAACTGGATCGTTATGTTTCTGTTTATTTCAGGACATTACATTTCTTTTTTGGCCCACCAACATTTCGGATTTAAAGATTTTAGTGGCCTGAAGGGGCCACCAGAAAAAAATATTAATGTCGAGCAATAGTTATACTCGTGTTATCAATCCAGCAAGGTATTTCAGCACACGTTTGCTTTAAATTCAGTATAACAGATCTGGGCCCCGTTTTATCAAAAGATATCATCGATTATAAATTTCCTTACTACACAGGCTGCCATAGACTTATCATAGAAATCAACTATTTAATCAATTTATAACTCTTCATAAAACAGGGCCCTGGAATCAAAGAAACAAAGTGATAATCATAAACAGAAAATATAAAATATAATTTTAGCTCAAGAGTCAAACCACGTGGTAAATATTTCCAAAGAAAAGTAAAATAATTTGTTCATTTTTATAATTGTTTCTTTTTGCTCAGCTCTGAAACTGTTTTGCAAGAATTTTCTAGTTTGATGTTTTATTATACCCGCATCAAACGGAATCAAAAAGAAAAAAACTTTTACTTTTGGTTTCCATGGCTGCCTGCTACACACATAGATCTGCAAGTCTGTGAGATACTTTTATGACAAATAGTGACAGCAGATATGGCACTTACAATATGCTGTAATCATGTTAAAATTTAGATGATAATTCGATGTAAGATTCTGTTGGTGATGTGGCAATGATTTTGTGGTACTAGTGGTGGTAGTGATGACATTTGTGGTACTAGTGGCAGCAGTTGATACGAAGTGGTGGAGAAAGTGGTTGATAATTATTTGTACAGATACATCCACACATGAATACATGCATGATGCACTAAGGTGCATTTTACACCACAATGAAGTTGACTTCCAATATTTGGGGTCAAATCAGATAAACAAAATGATATTTGCTCCATAAAAATTGGACACAGATTGAAATCATGAAATATAGAAGTTTTTCATTATCAAAGGTAATTCAGCATGTAAATGAGATAGAAGGAACCAAGTAGGTGATCGATGAATAAACAATATGAATGAATAAAGACAATTTGATACATAGATGAATATATGCAGTTGAATGAACACACACAATCAGTCAATAATTTAGTAGATGGACACACACATGCATAAATGAATGAATAAATTAATGAATCTATGATTGAATATCAAACTGAGAGAGCAAGTGTGTTATACAAATATGAATGAATCTATTCAGGGGCTAATAGATATACTAATCAAAAGGAATACATCCAAGATTCTATGAAATTCAAGACAAATGAAAGAGCACTGAAAAAAAAAAAAAAAAAAAAAAAAAAACCAGAGTAGGAAATTGAGGCTATGGACCATCTCCGGTCAGGAAATGATGAGATAAGAAACGACGGGATAGCGGCAGAAACAAATATAAGATGGCTAAGAATTTAAGCCAGACTGAGGGGGGAATATTTCCCAGGACCGTAATTGGCCTTATTGGATTACCATACATGTCTAACAGCACGGACTGCCAGCCACAAAGGTACGAGAGATGGGTATCAATAAATTAACAGTCTCGGATCGTGAGCACATTTCGGGCAAGGCCTCGTCGTGCACTGGTGTATACACGTACCGCGCACGATGTGGAAATTACATTCACGGTGTTTTCACCTTCGGCATGCCTCGTGATTATGGGAATGTTCTGGGGGGAGTGAATTCTAGGCAATGATGGGTGGCCTGGTTGAGAGGGTAAGAAAGTGCTCACCCTAATGATGATGACTTCGAAGTAAAGCTTTAAAGAACCTAACTTGAAAACATTGTGCAGTTGACCTTCTCTCTCTCAAACACACACACACACACACACACACACACACACACACACACACATTATACTCACACCGCAAATTTGTAGAGAAAGATCTGGACTCAAAGACCAAAACTTTTTTGATCACATGACTTACAACTTTGACAACTCCACACTGAATTTTTGCAACTCATAGTAAATATCAACTTTTGATTTGGAATGTATAAATACATGTATGTATGTATGTATGTGTTTTTTGTTGTTTTATATGGAAGGTGAAGAAATCATTGGTTTTTGTTTTTCTTTTATAAAATCAAGCACAAGTGAATATGATAATTTACTCACTAAATAGATGAGTACACTGTCAGTTTAAAAGAAAAAGCAATGGTTGATACTTTGGAGCTAGAGGAGTCAATAACAATTGTATACTTCCTTAACAATATGTAATGTCCCATGACGCTTATTCTTTCTAGGGTGATGTTGCAGTAGCAGAAAACAGCATGCAATGTACTTTCTCCAATTCTGCATGTGTTCACAAAGTGTAAAATGTGTGGTGGGTTTTTTCAGTCTCCAAGAAGAAGGAGGAGGAGGAGAAGAAGAAGAAGAAGAAGAAGAAGAAGAAGAAGAAGAAGAAGAAGAAGAAGAAGAAGAAGAAGAAGAAGAAGAAGAAGAAGAAGAAGAAGAAGAAGAAGAGGGAAAAACAATCACAATAGGAGAGGAAAAAAAAAAGACTCTAAGCTTGCCTTTTGACCATGGAAAAAATAACTAAATTTTACTTCAGATCATTGAAAAATGAGTTCAAATTTTCACCCCCTTTCATTTCATCACAGAAAACAAACAAACATAACGCAATGGAGATTACATGTAAGTATTTGCGAAAGAAATCCAAGCGCTATGTCAACATCTTTGGAAGATGTAACTTGTAAGATTTTAATAGTGTGGGACCCTTTTTTCACTGCCACACTTTGCATTGCTGAAACTTCATCCACTTCTGCACATATACATAACAATCCAAGAACAGATGGACAAGGAAATGGTAGAACACTTTGGAAATAGATGATGTCTACACACAGAATAAAAACAAATTTGTTTTCATTCTAGTATTTATACTAGTATATGATGCCTTCTCCATATATTCAACTATGTTTTGCAGGCTGTTACCACTGATCCATTGTAACATTACATGATATAGTTTAATCTTACCCTCTAACCCTCCCTCCCCTTCTACTTCCTCCTTTTCTCTCTCTCTCTCCCTTTCTTACACACACACACACACACATGCACAATCTCTCTCAATATGTTTATGTATCTCTTCCTCTCTTTTTTTTTTCCTTATCTCTCTTTCTCTTTCCGGAACCTGCGGTTTACAGTTTACATGCTTTCTCTGAATATATACTCCTTTGTTGCGTTGTTATTATTGCTCAATGCCATTATATTCCTACAGGGGATCAGTGAATGGATTTACTGGCTGCTGCTCTTCCTCCCTCCACCATGTATGTCAAGGTTTATGTCAAAGCTTTTTTGTGTTTGGGATCACGGATAATGTGGCACCTTTTACTGCTATTTTTACGGCATTTCCTGGCAGCATGGGGCACTGACTGTATGTCCCTGCAAAATTCTGGTAGCGAGATGAAACAGGCCAAAATGTACGACATTGTTTATTTGAGGGATGACATTATCGGCTGCAAATCAAGTTGTGTGAACAATGCAGCAGTTCATCAGTGTTTCAACAGAAAGAAAAACAAATATGTGATCAGGAACAATTACAGTTTGTTTGTTTTTTCAGAAATTACAGCTACAATTTCTCCTGATCACTGAGCACTGATCTTAAAATTATCCAAAAATATAGTCACAAGGCGTCAACTTCCATGTTCTGAAAATGATGAGCAAAGCCATACACATGTATGTATAGGTGGGACTAATCACAGGAAACTACAAACTGCAGTAAAGCATCACTTTGTCCACTCATTAAAAAACACACACACACAAGCACAAAACAAAACAAAACAAAAAACCCAAGAAAATATCCTTTCTCCACACATCTACTCTTTAAAGATGTCAACCTCATCACCGAAAGAACTAGACTGGATAATTTCTCATATCAAGATACCTTACAAACATGATATCAAGTCTGTGATAAATCAAAATTATACAAACGCGAACAAATGTACCATACTGACACAACAATCCAGCAACCATGTCAAACTCTGAACATAAAATGCTATTTCCTTTCCCAGGCTCACTTAGAAATGCATACGTAGAGCTTATACAATCCATCCAATTGGCATAATGCTCGCACCTTAATGCATTTGACATGAGATGACTGAACTCACATTCATACCTGCCAGAAGTGGAAATGCATAATGCTGCACCCTTTGCTTGAAAATGCATATTTTATGAGTGCACTGCATGAGAAATTAGAAACCATGAGGAGGTTTTTGAACATTATGTTTTATTAGGTAAATCGCTCTCAGTATTTTTCTTTTAGTATGCAATGTTTCATCCTTTGTCTTTTCTTTTCTCTTTCACTTTATCTTCCATGTTTGTAAATTTGTTTGATGACTGTCCTTATATAGTTGAAATGTATTCTGTGTGCTTCTAATGATCCCACCAAGATGTATTGCATAACAAATTATTCCAAATCTTGTAAACACTATAACGCCTTGACATGGAAATGAATGAATGAGTAAATGAAAGGATGAATGAATGAATAGAAAGAAGCACAAAACACAATACAATATCAGCACTTATTATATTTCAAGCCTTCATCTCACACTGGCTGAAATTACAAAAGTACAAAAACACAGTACATTCAATTATTCACTCATATCACATTTCACGTCTTCGCACACATGCCTGTATTCAATAGCAAAGAGGGTACAATCTTACACTGCACAAATATTATGTTGTACAGTGTACCTGTTGTCCACATTTCTTTTTTTTTTTTCCACTGAGCCAATTTTGGTTAAATTTCCATGCTGTAAGTTTTACTGATGACAGTACATCTCCAAAAATATTCTTGTGTTCTTCTTTCTGTACTTGTTCAGATGGACAACTGATTTTGAAAAAAAAAAAAAATCCACTGTGAAACATTCTCATCTTACACTCATTTGACAATCTATTACAGAAAGGCATTAAATCTATCAGGCTTTGGGCTGCAGAACACACTGTCCGACTTGTCCAATCAGAAGCTATCCTGAGCGTGCCTACTCTTGCAGAAATATGATTTAGCCAAGGCAGGCATTCATAAAGAATGCCATTTTATTGAATGAAACCTTTCTAGAATGGAAGTACACACTCACATGCGGACGTACTAATTAAAAGAGCGAAAAGTATTTCTTGATTTGTGTGTGTCACGTGTGTCTGCTTGTCTGTGTGTAATCCTATACACTACCCAAGTCACTGTACTAGTCATGGCTACGTACAGTTACACCTGCAAATTTATCAATGAATGAGACCACCACTTCCATAATTAAAATTTCAAGGGTATTGCAAGGCAAGGACTTGTGTCTAAGCTGTATGACAGAGAAATGCACATCACAACAAATTTCATCTCACAAATTCCTACTGACTCCACAAAGGGACAATATTAAGGTTTTGTGCAATCTTTTTTTTTCCCCCTGTTTGGCACTATGTAACGATACATCACTTGAAGCAATCATGCCATGCGGATCACTATATCGCTGGCCCCTGCATGCACCCAGCTGAAACCATAACACATGCATGCATGATAATAGGTGGTCTATACCTCTTTGATGTGCAAGCGTGAGACCGATGCTTTGAAGCACTATCTGTGACCGCCATGCGGCTCAAAATTCCCCTGGTTATGTCGGTGAAAGTGTGTAACTTGTAAGTAATCAGAAGTATTTAAATAAACCTTCAATGATTCATGTTTTTCTACTATTCTAAAATCTGGAACCAAAGCAATGAGGTCCATGATTGGTAGTTCATGGATAAATTGATAGAGTTTAAACCTTTATTCAGAGTTCCGACATTGAACTCTGTTGATCACTGTGTGTCAAATCACAAACTTTTACATATTGGTAGTGCTCCTCAGTCACACACATTGTATTTAATGTCTGTATTTTAGAACTGCCACAATTTCTCAGTCATCAACAATAATAACAGTTTCCACAGTATGCTAAATGTGCACACCTGTCTTTATTAACCCATTGAAAATGGACTGATTTTGATACAACATCCATTTCCCATAGACAACTGCCTGAGTATGCTCGGGACTCATCCTCGACGGGTTAATTTGTATTCACTCTCATTAGGCACTCTATGCTTTGTATGAAGCTCTGAGAAAGGATAAATGAGAAACACCCACACACACACATACACACACACATACACACACACACACATACACACACACACACACACACACACACACACACACACACACACACACACACTCAAGGATGAAAGGAAAGAAGGAAAGAGACAGAAAAGAGAGATAGAGGGTTATTGATATTACTAGTGAGTATTGTATGGGTCTCGCTCACCTGAGCACCACACTCATCCTTCTTAGCATGCTACCTCAGGCACATTATTTCAATTCAAATGGCACCATTACCATTTGTACCTAAGTGACCTATGATTCTCTTCCCCCACTGATGATTTCTATCAGTTTAGTCAAAATCCAGCTACCTGTTTTCAAAAAGAATATGTAAATTTGTAAAAGATTGAGAAAACCATTTCATTTGGGATCTATGGCCCTGTCCGTGGCATCCCTTTGGGGAGCACCACCACCATTTGCATAAACTATGACCCCCTTCCCCCTCCCCTATGGATGATTCCTGTAGAGCTTGGTTAAAAATCCAACCACAAGTTTTCAAGAGCATGGTGGAAATGTGAAAAAGTTTAAACACACGATGGACGACGAACAATGCATGACGTACATGTATACTGCTCGATGAACAGCGCACAACATAATGCCCCTAAGCAGAAGGTGAACGATCACAAGAAGAGCTCACAAAAGCCATTTTGCTTAGAGGTGAGCTAAAGAAAGAGAGATACGATTGAACTGTATCGAGACAAAAAGATCCTTGAGAAATTGAGGCCAGTGGAATGACAGAGATCTCCCCATCATTGTTTTTATTGAGCAGTTAAATACTCGCATTTGACAATCCCTCTAACTCCTACCTCATTGATCATCTTACTTCCCGTGACATCCCCGAGACTAAATTCTTGTCCCTGCTGCTTACTGGAACTCGCCAAGCACCAATCTCGCTCCTTCAGAACTCGGCGAGGAGGATCTCGGAGAGAGTGCACCAGGGGTGGAGTGTTGGCAGCTCCAAGGTCAACGGTCAGGCCCAAGTTGATATCCGCCGGGATTTGGAGGTATCGAGAGTCGGTGATCCGAAACAGGCCGAAAACTGAGTCGGCCAATGACAAGGGATCAGCGGAGGCAAATTGAAGGGTAAGGAGAGGTGGGGGAGGGTGATCAGAAGAGGTTGACAGACAGCTTGTAGGCACAGCCAGTATGTGACGGCTGACAGAGTGGGGAGCACCCGCACAAAAATGCGCTCGTGTAGCTCTCGTGACTTGACAGGAATTGCGCAAAATATCAGCATTCATCTCATTTCCGGCTCATCCATTTCAACAGAGGAGGCGGACATTGCATTATATTGTGGCATTTTTGTGTGTGTGTGTGGAGTTCAATGTCCACTGTCACGGAAGTACACAATATGTATGAGCTGTCTTCATTTACACAAGCTTAAATTAGCTGTTGCTATCACAGTGGTCCACATTTGTGACTAGTTCAGAGTTCTAGTTGCAAATGTTTCAATGGGCAGGGCACTCAGCTGTAGATAGACTACAACTAGTGTTCGCATGTCCCCTCTTTGAATATAACATAATATCGTACTGTATGTGATCTTTATATGTGTTTGTATGCATAATTTGCACCAATGCGCATTCTCTGCGCAATGTAGGTGTGTTCTGTCTGAAACACGAGATAAATTCTTACCAGAATGATATTCAGTTCTTGCTTGTTACGAAGTTGACTTGGTTTTTTTTTTTTTTTTTTTTTGAAGGGACAATGAGCTGTTTTGTAGTATTCTGCGATCAATAGCTAGTGTGGAAATAATAAAAGTCAGTGAACTCGACTTTTATTCCTGGAGCACTCTCCCTGTTCAGTAGCTGAATGTAGAACGCTGCCAGTACATGATGATCGAAAATCATGTCCTAGCAGCAGTATTGAATCGCACACAGCCAACAAGCTGCACGCAATTCACTGTAGTGAGCAATGGATACTGCTTTGGCCCAATATATTGTAATCAATGGCATCACATAGCAAACACAATCGGGGTAATGCTCCGAAATCATAGCACTTCTGGAAAAGCTTTTAGCTGATATTTCACATTTTCATTGTTGCCCAGCTGACACTGTGTTATTACAATGATACTTCACACATTTCTTATGCATTTTTGTGCATTTCATGACAAAAATCTGACAGTTCTGCAGGCATATAACAACTATGTTTTTACTTTCATTCATTCATTCATTCATTCATTCATTCATTCATTCATTCATTCATCTTAAAAAACCTGTTAAGCTTCCACAGGCTCAATATCAGGATGTTTTACCAAATTTACCTCCCTCCATGTATTTATATGATATCTCTGAAGGGGGGCTCTGGTCTATATATGGCTAGCTGCCAGGATCAAGGATTGAAATTGTCTATTAAAGTTGACTCCTGCAATGAGGTCTCAATTCTCATTTCCACGGAACACGCTCCGGTCACGGCGGGGGAGGTGGAGATGTCAGAATCTGATCAGAGAATGCCATTTACAAATTGATATCACTCAAACTCTCCTTTTTCTCCTTTTTCCCTTTACTCTCCCTCTCTCTCTCCCTCTCTCTCTCTCTCTCTCTCTCTCTCTCTCTCCCTCTCTCTCTCTTTCTCTTTGTACACATATAATATATTATATGTCCAATTTAAATGCATGTGTATCTATATATACTGTTTATAAAGCTTGACATATTAATTTCTACCTTGATACCAGCTTACTAACACATTCATATTCTATGCATGCCTTTCAGACAATGTATTATTTTTTTTTCTGTATTGCAAGTTTCATTTTTTTTTTCGAGTGGCCCATATTTCTACAAGCTTGTCTTTTACATGGGCCTCTCTCCTCCCATAACACAATTATTTTGAAAGATTAGTTTCACATGTATATGTGTATATTTATTCTTGTAAGACATTGTACTTTTTTCTCCCTGAAATTGTATCAACAAAAATGTGCTATTGGAAATAAAATCTCATTTTGATTGAATTGAATTGAATTGAATTGAATTGAATTGAATTGAATTGAATTGAGTTGAATAAGATATTTTTTCTTGGCGACCTGAAAGCTTGCTCGAGGTTTGCCCGACAAAGCAACAACTATTAAATGTCTCATGCA
Source organism: Diadema antillarum (assembly GCF_040938485.1). Taxonomy (NCBI): domain Eukaryota; kingdom Metazoa; phylum Echinodermata; class Echinoidea; order Diadematoida; family Diadematidae; genus Diadema; species Diadema antillarum. The sequence goes on from NW_027272663.1 coordinate 186,586, forward strand.
AACTGGATTCCAAGTGTTGAAAAGTGTTCAGGAGGTACACGTTAATAGCTCATTTACTTATAATGTACGTCACGACGGAAGACTAATATGAATATGTTAGTAAACTGGTCTATTCCACTGGGTGTATATGGTGTAACTCGATGAACACAAGTTGATTTACTAGTTGGTTATATAGGCTAACCCTAGCCTATAATTAATCTTGTGAAGTTCATGGCATATTTTAGAAGAAACAAGTTGGGCTACTGTGATCAGTGTTTCAAAAAACAGTAATTCAATGCTAGTACTTCAGCAGCAACTGGAAATTGAAGACAACACACAATACATGAACTTCATGCAGTTTAGTCAGCCCTGTTAACTAAATCATTACCATGGGCAGCTATCACGCAATACTGCCGACCTGCTTTCATGAAGTTAAGGTTTTGAGAGGGTTAAAAACCAGTAGACACCTTCGCTAGATTGCGGTCGGATGAGTAGGGGCTCATTTAACCCGTTGAGGATGGACTGATTTTGCTACAATATGCATTTCCCATAGCGAGCTGCCCAAGTATACTCGAGACTTGTCCTCAACGGGTTAACTGCAGTGAGTTTGCTTAGTTGCAGCTGTGAAAACTGGTCCCCGCTGAATATACAGACCACAATCCTCAGTCGCTGCCCCATTCGCTGCCCTCTGGCAAAATCAATGGATGAAACTTTGGCCGATGATAAAAAGAAGAGCAGGTATTTCAACAGGCTGCTCTCATGCGGTTGTGAAAACTGGTCAAAGCTTGCCAGTTGGGACTTAAAAAGCAAACCTGTCTTATATGTAATTTCAGCATTTCTGCTCAATAAAAAACAACAACAAAATGAAGATGCACATAGCAATCAAGGCTGAGTTCAGTAGATATTTGCTTTCGCTGACCCCATTCAGGTGCCTACTGTGTGTAGAACCAAAGAGTGTGTGAGCCCATCAGCACATACTCTATTCATACCTCATGCCAGATCAATATTTTGCGTTGTTTGATGGCACATCGAGTTGACCATGGAAAGGGGATACATATAAATTGTATCATTTGAGTGCTTTCGCACAGGCGAGTACCAACATGTCCGTTCTCCGTCAACCTGCAAAAAGAATCTCATTTTGGGGTATTGCAGGCTCTCAGAGCATTGCAGGAGAAATGGGTTAATTAGAGATAAAAAATAATACAGATTATCGCAACTAGGACTGATCCATCCTATCCAACACTTCCTGTAGAATTCCAATGTATCACCTTCTCTTCTAAATGATGGCACATATCATCACCACTTCTAATACAATTTAACTGCATAATTTAATTTGTCCTCAATTCACAGAATCAGAGAGCCCATTTTCCTGTAGAATTCTTCTCCATAAACCTCAAAACAATAGCCTTTCCAAGAAACAATGAAATCAAAAGCTCCTCTACTGTTCTATGAAATAAACAAACACGCAAAGTGAATACAGATCCCCTCCCACCCCCCCCCCCCCTCATTATCACTATTACAGGTGTCAGTATATCTAAATGATTCATGAACGGTAGGCTGATGGCCTTGTTCACATGTGGTTTCAGAAAGTGTCAAATCATACACTGTATACTGGGATATAGGCCTATTTTCCAGGAAAATTTCTGACATAAACTTCTACAATTTCTGATTAAAATTTCCATATAAAGTGAGAATGGATGCTAGATCTATATTCCTGGCAAGTGAATGGACTTATGTTTGATTTTCACTACATAGTGAATAGTGGAAGTTCACACACCCATGACTGTATCATGAAAATTTGGCCCAGTATGAACAGGCTTTTTTTGCAGATTGCAACAAGGAATGTCAAGGGTACACTTGACATGGCCAGTGGGGAGAAAGAATGGTGTTCTGACCAGATGCCCATCTTGTAAATCAATAACATGGGACTGAGAGGGATTTGGGAGAAACAATACTTGGCAGACCACCAAATGGTTTTGATTACACATAAACACCCATAGCAAGTTCAGGGTCATGCTAAGATGATGGGACTGTTCCAGGGAATGGATAGGGACCATTCACACTCTCTTGAATCACAGACATGCAAATCTAACAATGGTGTATGCTCTCTAATATTTTTTTTTTCTCAGTGTGATTCGAGATTACTTACTACATTGTATTGATATTGTGTTATTTTGTGTTTGAAAACGTTTTGCTTTGTTGGAAATGAAATAAATGAAATGAAAAAAAAAATGAAATGAAAAAGACAATGCGAAGTCTGAGAACACACGTTTAGTGACCATGTGTGTGTGTGTGTGTTTGTATGTGTGTGTGTGCAATTATTGATATGAGTACTGTAAAACATGATATATTCGCGGCATGAAATTTTCGCGAATTGGAGCCGACAGCCCTTTTCGTGGCATGAAAGTTTCGCGAATTACCACTGGTGTTCAATGCATGTAGTGTAGACAAAAGCTTTCGCGTGCATTTTAATTTCGCGAATTTTGGCGCTCGCGAAATTCGCGAAATTAAAATGCACGCGAAAATTTCTCGTTTTACAGTACCTGTTGTCTGTTCATTCATTGAGACAGAAATTTGTTTTTCAATGGTGACATTACATACACAATGAAAAGTATTTATTCAAATACAATCATACAAACTTACACACAATATACATACAGTCATATACACACAAATATATATTCACACATCTGTAATTACAACTACCATCATTACTATTAATAATATTTCAAAACATACTATTTAAACCTATACTCACAACATGAGTACTTCAATTACCTCCTTAATAATACTTGAATAGCATAAATAACCACAATTTAATTTGAATATAATCATAATTATAATTTCACTAAAATATAATTATACACAATATATTTTATTCATTCTGTGAACACAAAGTGATTGTGTTAATTTTATTTGTATCACACAACAGAATCAGAAATCAGGATTACTGTAAAAAGGTGTGTATGTGTCAGTATTTAACTGTATCACATTAGGTTATAAATCCAGAGTAACTCATACTCTACCACCCTATTATATAGTAACTATGTAAGAAAATGAATAGAAGAACATGGATACACTATGTATTCATAAACAAAACAAGTCAAAAACTTCATAGGGGAATTCTCAGCCAGTTAAAGGGTGTGTACAGTTCTGGTTAAGGTGAGGATTTAGCTTTTAACGTTTTGCGAGGTATTCAGAAACCACTCTATGAAATGTCAAAGAGCATGCAATTCTAAGGGGTATCAAAAGTTTATTTGATGAAAATCGGTTTTGAAATGGCTGAGATATCCAAAAACAAGGTGAAACAAAGAGATCCTAATAAAAGGCGTGGCCTATCGCCTTTTATTATTATCACTTTTTTGGATATCTCTGCCATTTGAAAACCAATTTTCATGAAATAACGTTGAATCCTTCTTAAAATTACATGCTCTTTCATATTTCATAAGAGGTTTCTTATTATCTCACTTTAGGAATGTTCAAAACATGAATCCCCACCTCGACCAGTACTGTACAGTCCCTTTAAAAGTTAGTCTGACAAGAAAGAGTGCAATTATAGAAGCACAATGGTGAAAGTTTGATCAAACTTGCATTGAAAGTAAGGAAGTATAATGAAACATTACAGATTTGCTTATTTCTGCAAAACAATCCTTGAACAGTTAAATATGAATATGCAAATGAGTGAGCTGATGATGTCATCGGCCCACAATCTTAAGGGAGTCAAACAACGTATCAACTCATCAGGAATTCCCCTTCAATTATTAATGAACTCGTACACTTTACAATGCAGAGATAGACACCCCACACAACATAATCTCACATCATGCAAATGTTGCTATTCACAAGCAACAGAAGTGTATCTAGGTCCCATTTCAGTCAATGGAGATGGTATACTTCTGCCTATCTGATGAAATGAGGAATAATCACATTGTACTCTGAAACCATCTGTTGAATTTGGAAATCCACCAACTTGAAAAGGGGAACAGGAATACTTAATCAATATCCCTTCGATATTCCAAAAACGTTCCTTGGCTAACTAATGACATGGGACTATTCTTACGTTTTATGTCATATTTGAGACGATCCAATTTCCTATCCGCCCCACGGATCACCAATTTGAACATATCCATTTTGATGCATTCTCTTGATTCCGTTTGGTGCCACGCTCTCTGGTGGGTCGTGACTTCTCAAACATCTGCCTGGGGCTATGGAAAGTAAATTCCTGACAAAATAGTGCGTTATCAAATCTGATTTTCTCTATTTCTCAAACATATTTTTTTTTCAAAATCTACTGTTTTTTGTTGCTGTTGTTGTTGTTGTCGTTGTTTTCTATCAGTAGATGAGGAACACATCCACCTATTGTTGTTGATATTTTTGGCAGGAAACCGGCGAGTCCAGCCACCCAGCGGAAGCTGAAGTGTGACACGAGGTTTCCAGGTTAATACCAGGCACTGCCGCTCCATGAGACGGCGTCTGGTCACTTGGTATCTGTCACCATGTAAGATTCACGTAGACGGTGCCGTGGAGACAAAAACTTTTGTATTATACTCCAACTTTACCATTGCACATTCTTACAATATTTCAAAGAGTGCACCTGAATAAAAGATATTTTTCAAAAATTATCTCACACATCTCATGTCATAGCTGTATACAATACATTCATTCTACTCAAAGACGATATCATGTTCATTGGCAGAATATATGCATATAAACATCAATAGATAAATATAATGTATATTAACATATATAATATTCATTCTTAGAGAAAATATTCAGCCCTAACCAAATTTCTAGTTGAGTTGATGCACCTTCTGTGTGCACAACCCTAAAAAAAAAACCAAGCATAACTTCTCCTAAATTCATTCATAACTTTTGGAGCTGCAATTAATGAACGAGTCAATTTTGCTCATAAAAGTAATGCATTGTAATATGAATAATGTAGATTAATTAAAGATATATGCATGAAAAGAATATTTGGAATTAATGTCAAATAAGGTGATTAACTGACATACATTTCTTTCCACTTCTACAATTTTCACAAGGCTTTGTCTTTACAAGCAGAACTGGAGAACGGCAGTAAAATGTTTTGCTTGGCTGAGGGCTAAGATACTCCGGAAGCCCTGAGAACACATCTATTTGTGGTGTGCAATCCCCTCAGCAAAACTGTCTGGTTTCCTCATTGAAGTATCTATCACACTTGAACATCTATTAAACACCTAATACAACTTTCAATTTGCTAGTGACCTTCACTTCCATACAATTTGGCCTGTTGCATCACAATTTCATCGGACAGGGTTCACCGCCTTTCCCCGTCCAATGGTATTAAAACCCACGTACTCCAAGGCTGTAATACCTAAAACTGATCATTCCTCCTCTTCACAGCATTCAATGATGCGTCTCTTGGCTGGCAAAATCTATACTACTCTATCAGCAAAGATCATTTCGGTTGAAAGATTGAAGTCAAAATAGATTCAATATTGACAAGGGCAGGTGATGGCTAGCTGACAGCATCTCTATTTCACTCTCATCCAATTTCAGACTGGGGAAAAAAAAAATAACGTGTGAAGAAGATTGTCTAACTGCATCATTTCCATCTCAAATAGGATGGTATCAATTCTGTTTTTCCATCAACGCTGCAAAGTTCTAGACTATAGTGTTTGAAAAAAGAAAATGCTGAATGTTATAAACAGAACTGTCCTCAGATCAGATCAAAACAAAATAAATCAGATTTAGTAGCTGCAATAACATAGCTAACTTCTCTATCTCAATGCAATATCTACACACTCACTTTAGATCCGCTGCGGATGGAGGACTATCACCACTTTTTAAAGAGGAAAGGTTACGTGATGGGATGCATGTTAACTTTTTCACATCAGCAGAACAATGTTCACATTATTGAAACTATGCCAACTTGACGTCCTCTGTGTGTAGCACAAATTTGGCGCTGCAGAGGTGTAAAAGAGTCAGAACAATGCTGTAAAACTGTCAACTATAATCACACCAGCACAGCTTGAGCAAGGAAAGAATTTGTATTACGTCCTTCTGTTTTGGGGTGGGGTTTTTTCCACAGAGGGGAAAGTTGTTACAAAATCAGTAATGTCACACACACACTCATTCCCATAGGGCTGGTATTACAGTAATTCTACTGATGCTGTTCAATTCCTTGTTAGTCCTGGGAGGTGTGAGAGTCTTCCATTTCCCTGTTTTGAGGGTAACATTTGTATCTAGACAAGACATCTTTTTTTCAAATATGCAGGATGAAACTAATGTTAGTTCTTTATTCACTATTCTTTTCCTCATTCTCGATTTTTTTTTTTTTTTTTTTTTTTTAATGTCATTTCTCTGTGACGACAGCCCCAGTCAGGCACTGGCAGGCTGAATGGTTGTCATGGCAAACTAATTCAGAGGAAGTACAAATTTATACAAGATTCACACTTCTTTAAAGTGATCTACCTGCTTGTATTTGAATCATTTCAAAGAAAAACACTGAATTTATCATCAAAAACAGCAAGAAGAGAGCGGCATTGTAAATTATCAGGCACATAGTTTTGGGTGAGAGCATTAAATTTTCTCTTTAAAAGAAAATTTAAATTACAATATGGAAAAACTTAAGCCATTGTTATAAATTCTGGCACAGAAGACTAATAATCTTCATATTACAGACATAACTATAGGAATACAAATATGTCACTGCAGCTTTATATTTTCATCTTTTTACAGCAAAATCAAAGTGGCCTTGTCATAAGTGGGCTGCTGAGCCCTATCTTGGAAATTTTATCTGCGCATGATCCTATGCAGTGATGATGTTATAAGGCCATAATCAGAGCCCATAAATGGTCACCTTTTCTCGATTTTACAGACAAACTCAATTTTCTCCCCATAAAATGAATGCCAGACAGCCTTTCACTGCATGTGGGGTTAAGTGACACCTTGGAATTCAAACAATTTTTCCTTAAAAAATCTTGCCTCAGAAACTTCAAATTTATGGTAGACTTCCTTCTCGTTCTCTCTCTCTCTCTCTCTCTCTGTGGTTCCTTCTCCACCCTCCCCCCCCCCCCCCACACACACACATACACTTTGTTGCTTAGGAACAAGTTTTGAAAGGATTCAGACTCTATTATAAGCTCATGTGTACATTTAGAAACATATTTCAAACCAATCAATTCATAAGTCTGAGGCTGCGTTTATAAGATTTTGTGTACTGAGAAACACGGTTTTCAAACATTTTTTTTTTTTTTTCAGAGAGGGATTTGTAAGAGTTGTCTCTCAGCTGTGTTTCTTTCTTTTTCTTTTTTTTTTGATGATGACTCTCTTTGACTGTGCCATTGCGCGTCTCATTCTGTGCAGATTGTCCCTTTGCAACTTCAACTATGGCATCATATAAACCTTGTTTCAAATCATGGTTGCCTTTGTAGGATTTTCAAAACCGCGTTTTGGGAGAAACAAAGTTTTGAATCGCACCTTTTTGTGTATTCAAAACCATGTAAAAGCCTGTTTTTTTTTTGTTCATGAATACAATTCATATGCAAATGTAAAGCCAGAAACATGGTTTGAAAGTCACGTTTCTAGCCAGAAAATAAAATGTTGCTATAAAAGCACTCTGAAAGCAAGCCAGAATCCTGTTTCCCCAAACACAGTTCTCAGATCATATCGGCCAATCACAGTCCAGTGGTGTTTTCAAATCAATGTTTTGTTCAACATGCTTGCAGATACAAATGGGCTGAGGAGTAACCCCCTGTTCAGACGCAAGCCAGTTTATAACAAAACTTGATGAAGAAACAACGTATAAAGAATCAACATATAGCCAACAGACCTTTCAGATGCTAATCTCGACCGTTCTGGAAAACGTTGTATAGATGTGCAGTTTCCCACTGCATATGCTGTTATGGTCATGAGTGACAGCTGTGGGGCCACCTTTCATGCGCTCCCATTAAGCCCCGCCCAGTTATACTGTTCTACGGTCGCCATACGTTCAGACGCACAATGGACATGATGGAATGCTGATTCGTTATTGAGTTCTAGTTCGAAACGATGCTCTGACCATCGTTTCGTTATATGTCGTTTCGTTAGTCAGCGTTAGGACATATAAATTCATCGTATAGCTATACCGTTTTGGAATAGCTATACCGTTCTAAAATAATTTTTTGTGTCTGAACACCCTGTTTGTCATTTCAATGAGCAAGGTGTTTCAGAAATGTGACTACAAACAAGAATTTTTTTTTTTCAATCTGAAACTCCTCTTTGTGATAGAGTGCTGAAAGTGAGATGTGCAGATGAGGTCAGTAGTAGTTTTAAAACTCCTCCAGCAGGTCACATAAACAACAAATATCTGCTATTTTTTTCTCTACTTTTTCTCCCCTAGCAGAAATCTGAGAATTCGCAGGGCATTTGGGATTTGTTTTTTCTGACCCACATTTCACTTGTCCAAAGGATGGTGAATTTCACCAAAAAAAAGGAGAAAAATATTGCAACTTTATATTTCGGACAACAGGCAAGTTTAATACTAGGCCTATATGATTTGAACACTTCTGGCGGCACATACCATGAGATGGCATGGCTGCATTCATCTGTCTCCACACAGTCAGTGCTGACATAAAATGATTGCATGAGAGATATTGATGTTTACAGATTAATATGCCTACATTATACAAGAAATGAGTGATAATTGTTTTCTTTGTGAGGTAATATCACAATGAGAATTAATATCTAAAATATCTATCTTCCTTTTCCAGCAGCAAACATAGCAAGTGATGTGTGTGTATATATTAATTATATTATATCATATTATATATTATATCATATCATATCACATCACATCACATCACATCACATCACATCACATCACATCACATCACATCACATCACATCACATCACATCACATCACATCACATCACATCACATCACATCACATCACATCACATCACATCACATCACATCACATCACATCACATCACATCACATCACATCACATCACATCACATCACATCACATCACATCACATCACATCACATCATATCATATATCATATTATATCATATCATATTATATCATATCATATTATATCATATCATATTATATCATATTATATCATATTACGCAGAGATACATGCCCACACACAATACAGAGCAAGTGTGGTCATACCGCTGAATACTTGATTTGATCCTGCTTCACCACTCAATATAAGCTTTAGGGTACATTCAGTACCTTAATTAGCATTCCTTTTCTTTTCTCTCCCTCCCCCCCCCCCCCCTCCATTTCTTTCTCTCCCTCTCGTTCACTACAAGATATTGCCAATAAGAGCATGAGGCTCATAGGAATAGCCACATAATTGAAAAGGAAAGACTGGATTACAAGCGGGTGAAGAAAATGAGCCCCTACTTAGGATGTAGGTAATGCTACACCTTTTCATGGCTTGGTCATAAGGTAATAGACTCCCTCAAATCCCAAATTGCCATGCCTTTTCACGCCCATTTATCCTCTTTCTCTCTCCCCCTCTTTCTCTTTCTATCTCCCTATCTGCCTTTCTTTTCCTTTGTCCTTCTTTCTTGTTCTCCTTTGACCTGCAGTCTTTGGATTACCCTCAAAGTCTAACCTTCACCTTTAATGGTGGTTTATAATTCAGAATGTCAACATGAATGGAGTCAGAAGTCTGCTCTGTTTTGCCCTATCTTGTGGATTGGAACAAAAAACATTTTGATCTTAGACCTTGCAAAACAGTGAAGTGTGAAGCAATAAGTCCTGTTGTGAGTTGGAAAGTGAAACACTGGATGCCTTGTTGTGGAAATGAACCTTCAGACACAATATTCTCTCTTTTTTCTATTCAACACGGCAGAAAGTTAAATCTATTTCATGCAACTGGTATGTCTTCCCTGCAATAATGCCCAATTATATGAACTCATATAACAGGCTTGGTCAGTACAGACTTGCAACTTAGTCAAAGCCCAAATTATCACATGGTTCTCTGGTACCATTAACGCAAAGTTTTGGCTACAGTTCCCTTTCAATTCTCTTCTCTCTTTTTTTTCACAATGGCAGGAAAGAAATGCAGTTATACTTTGTATTATATATACAGTATGTGTTATTTTCATGGTTGGAAATAAATTCGAACTGTTTTTTTTTTAAGTTTATTTTTTATTTTCATCAAAGAAGAAAAAGAAAACATGAGTCAAAGTTGTAGGAGTTGTCAATTTGACTTACATTGGAATTGAAATAAATTGATTTGAAAGAAGACATCACATAGTGTATTATAGGAAAAGCAGAAACAAACCAAATCTTATACCAATATAACAATACCGAGGGTATTACACTGACTGATGTTTTTATTCCTGACATACCCACTGTACTAACAGCTGTCGTAGCTTACCCTACATACCCATATCTGAGTTTGAAGTTTAAGCTTAACCCATTGAGGATGGGTTGATTTTACTACAACATCCATTTCCCATAAACACTTCCCCGAATATACTCGGGACTCGTCCTCAACGGGTTAAAGTGTCTCCTGCAAGGGGGCAGGTATAGACATCAAGATGTCTGTCAGCCAAACATTCATCACAGATTGCATGAGAGCTATGTCATGACCAGGATGTTGTTGGACTAAGCTGGGCTAGTCACTCACTCAGCAGGTATACGTCATTGGACATCATGGAATTCGGATGGCCGGGCATAGGAAGCGATGTTGTATGAGCTTGCTAATGTGTGCACCGTGCCATCATCATCATCTTGGTAATGCGTCGTGTATTAGGGACTCGGAGCACAGTACCCCACGAGCTGTGCACATGTTACATACTGTCCACACATTATGTGTTCAACACATGAGAGAACTCTACTTGAAGACTGAGACCAATGACTTGACGACCAAATTACTGACAAATTCATATCTGCCAACAAGAACCACAGAAAATACGCAAAAAAACAAACACAGAACACCCACGCTATCCTTGTACAGAGTATGTACTACCATTCAACCCGTATGCAGCATGATAGCTCAAAACTCTTCATCAAAGTTTTTTTTTTTTTTTTTTTTCTGATCTCTTTTGATCTTAGTATTGTTAACAATGTTAACCCGCTGAGGACGGTTTGATTTCGCTACAACACACATTTCCCATAGACGCTCGCTAGAGTTACTCAGGACTCGTCATCAGTGGGTTAAGAATCAAAAGCATACCTTATCAGCATTCATGACAATGAATTTCAAGCACAGCAGGAGCTTTTTCTTTCTTTTTCTGTAGCATTTTAATAGAATAAATCTGCAGAGGTTCTGTCCTTTAGAAACCAAAGTACATTGTACTGATGCTATGAATTTGATTAGTTTGTGCCTTTTCCTAAGATTCAGATTTCCACAGACTTTGTGCAATCAATTAATGCTTGCTATTTCATAAGACAGTTGCCCTGACTAATGGAATTTCATGGCTAAGACTGTTCCTCATGCTCATGAAAAACATACAAATTCTAAACTCACAAATAATATCGCACCTCTGTATGTATACCTAAATAATCTTGATCATTCTGAAACAAAACAAAAAAAAGGTCAAGAAGAACTTGTGTGGCTAACAATCTATTCTATTACATTGTTTATGTTTTGACTGGAAGGAAGACACAGCTTAAAACAAAATGATTCCTTTATTTTCCCTATACATATTTGGTAAGAACTCTACTAACGAGTACCTAAACAATACATGGGGCTTTTGCATTTGTGATACCAAAAACTTATTACAGTAAATTTATATTCTTATAGACGGCAATTCAATTCAATTTAATTCAATTTTAATTCAAATATATTTTGTTTCCATAAAAAGTTATGTATAATACAAAGTATACATTTGACAAATTATGTTATTTTACTAATTTGTATGAAATACAAGTTGTAAAGTTTAATACAACATTTATGTACAAATGAAAGTATACTGAGAGATACTTGCACTATGCATAATTTGCAAGGATGACATAAAAGTAAATACAGCGATGGAAAAGAGTGATCTACTTCAAATTGCAGCTTGTACAGCGTGGATCACTCAAATTTAAAGTTTGCCTAATAGCTAAGTCACACATAGCAATATGATGAACTACTGCAATTGATATTCATTCATTTAGATGATCCTATTAACACAAACAACAAACAATCACCATGACTTTTCCTGTAGCAACATTTGACTCTACCATGTGGAATGATTTAAAAGCTACCCAAAACTTTCATTATCTCATGCACAAATATCTACGAATGTTTCCCCCTTGCGCCCAGGTGTATCCGATTACCCCTCATTATCGCCATTGTGCGAGGGAAGGCAGAAATGCAAGTTCACTGCCTCTTTGGACGTGATGATTAGTGGATGATTAATGGGCTGAGTCCCTCCTCCTCCTCCGCCACAGCTACAGAGGGGGCTGCCGGCGTGGGTTGCATTTAACATCGGCCACAAACCTTTCCCACCTCGATTCTGATACTAACAAAATCGGCGACATGAAAAATGCTAAAATGCATTGCTTCTCACACTGCCTTTGTGAGATCAGTATTATTGAAGTTGATTAAAGAAAACTAAAGCCCAAATATGAATGTGGATTGAGTAAAAGCAGCTAAGTTTAAGATTAGATTACATCAGTGAAAGTTGAGGAAAATCAATCAATCAATCAAGATGTCCATAATGCTGTCATGAACTTGAGCAGTCTTCTTATCCAACGATGATGGCACTGACACTTCAAAAATTCAAACTTTTGAATCAATTGTTCGTATTTCCTCAAAATTTTCACTGATGAGTTCTACTGATATCTGCTGCTTTCACTCAATCCACATTCACATTTGGGTTTTGGTTTCCTCCTCAAGCCATGACTCTTAAAAATAAATTTTAATGCTCACTCTCATCCCTCTCAAAGTGCAGCTGGCACTAAAAAACTTGGCAATGATGTAACTCTCGGAAGGCTACCCTCGCTATTGTCAGATGAAACTGAAAGAATATGAATGTGCATGCTCATGTCACTGAAGGTCCTGGTACAAGTGTTGTGTAATGTTCATTCTGAGCAGATTTTGTTTATGTAAAGGGAAAATGGTTATGTATTGCTCAGAATACTTAAAGGGGATGGCTAGTAACCGATCAGAGGGAATCAGTGGGAATGCTGAGGGATGATTGCTCCAATAATCCTTGTGGGATTCATTTAAGAGTACATTATATATCTACTGTTGTGTGAAAATGATTTGCTTCAGAACGGTTTCATATTCAAGTTATGTGCAGATTAATGCCCCATCACTGACCAGGCACGCTAACCTGGAAACATTGAACTGCACATTACTTGGATATGAGACCATTCTGAAGCAAATAATTTTCACACAACAATAGATATATAATGTACTCCAAAATGAATCCCACAAGGATTGGAACAATCATCCTCCAGCATTCCCACTGATTCCCACTGATCAGTAACTAGCCATCCCACTGATCAGTTACTAGCCATCCCCTTTAACTTTTTACTCACACCCACATTCTTGATCATGTGCAGTATTGGCTAACCAAATTGTGCGTAAATTAGCAAAGGCTTCATAAAGAATTCGTCTGTTAGCAGATGTTGCAAAAAGACTGAAAACTTCTAATAAACATGACTTAACTACACTTCATACCTATAAATATGACTCTACCAATATATGAAGAAGGGGAGGAGATTGAGATGGATTCATAAATTTATGAAGAGACAATACAACATAACACAGCAGACAACCAACCACTGACCAATCATTTCCAAACATTTCACCTTGAAATGTTTATGACAACAGGACCCTCAGCATTTATTATTCAACACACATACAAAATATTGGTGAGGGGGTATCAAGAAAAACAAAACATGTGCGCATGTGGTTTACATCTTAATACACCTAAGTGGGCAATTTCCTGTTTTTGGATGTCACGGCTGAGATTGTGAGTCTCTAACGAGTTTTAGCACTTACGACCATAGTCTGAGCAAGACTTGGAGAAAATGCAATGCACAATGGACCAACCGCATAGATATTGTGGGGGGGGGGGGGGGAGGGGGGGAGAAGAACAGGGCTGAAGTAACATCCAAACCTGATATAACTCAGTAGAACAAACTTATTGAAAGTTGTTAAGGAAAAAGACAGAGAATTAAGAGCTGAAGTACTGTAAAACCAGATAACTTTGTGTGCATGAAACTTTGGTGAATTTCGCGATTATAGCCATGATTTGCAAAAGTAAAATACACACAAAATGTTTTGTCTACCCAATGTACTGATCGAATTCCAGTGGCAAATTTGCAAAAGTTTCATGCTGAAAAAAAAAAAAAAGGCTGTTGGCTCCAATTCACGAAAGTTTCACGTTTGCGAATGTTTCTGGTTTTACAATAACACCCACACCTGATATAACTCACAAGAACAAATTTATTGAACACTAAAGGGGGGGGGAAGGAAAGAGAAAGAGAGAGAGAAAAGAGAGCTGAAATAACATCCAAAACTGATATAAATCAGGTTGCATCTATCATTAACTCTTCTGGGTAGAAACATGCTTTTGATGTTTTGTAGTTTAAATTTTGCTATAAACGGTAGTCGGGATTAAAAAAACAGTTATTTCAGTTTTGAAATATGGTTTTTAAATGCACTGTGGGGTGCAATTCAAAACTGTTACACTAGAAACAATGTTTGAAAGTCCTGTAAAGACAACCGTGACATGAAACACAATTTATACGATGCCACAGTTTGCTCGCACCTTGTTTGACCAATCTAACTGCCACGGGACAAGCTGCGCATAATGAGATGCACAATGGCACAGTCCGCTTGAGTCAGAGATATACGCTTGGGATAAACTCTTATAAGTGCTCCTCTGTCAAACTGTGTTTCAAACCATGTTTCACAGCCATGTTTCTCGGTATGCAAAATCTTATATTGTAAAACGAGGAATGTCAGCGTGCATTTTAACTCTGCTACATGTAATTTCGCGAAAGCCAAAATTGGCGAAATTAAAATGCATACGAAAGTTCTGGTCTACACTATATGCTTTGAATGCCACTGACAATGTACCTTCCTCTTGATGAAATAAACCAATTTCTATCTATCTATCTATCTATCTATCTATCTATCTATCTATCTATCTATCTATCTAAGTAGCTCTATCCATCTATCTATCTAATTTGCTAAATTTTCATGCTGCAAAAAAGGCAGTTGGCCCCAATTCACAAAAATTTCATGCTGCGAAAATATCTTGCTTTAAAGTAAACACAGCCTCAGTAAAACAGACTGATCGTGAAAGAAAAGAGAGGAAGAAAAGAGAGGGGGGGGGGGGGAGTAGAGAGGAGGGGGTAGATACACGGAGAGCTCCCCCATCTCTGGATATCCCACAGCATGGTGGAGGCTGCCATCTGCCATTTAACCAGCATCAATGTATCAAGCTGATTTAAAATGACTGCTGTATGGACCTACATATACTCGCAGTCATCCCCGCACTCTCAGGATTTCACCGACTTTGCGATGGAATGGTACGCCTAACACATGCAGGGACTGCCATTCCTCGGCCAGGCTTGCAGTTCCCACTTAAATGCCAGTAATTCTTAATAACTCTTAGTACACAGAGGGGGGAATATCAAAGTTGGAAACACTTTAAACCACTTTTGACGCAGGTAAATCCGAACATTCTCTTTGGCAGTGCACACACGATTCACCAATGGTGAAAAGGTCTCCCTCATATACAGTCAAGGACAAGTTGTCTCATGGGCAATCCCCATTTTAGTCATGCTTTTAGTTTATAGCTTTCATCGCAATGGCTGTCTGAATCTATAAGACGTGCAAATCCCAAAATTTTGTCCCCTGTGGCACTTGGTGATGTTGTTGGGTGTCCAATGAATGCTTTTACTTCTCACTTCCCTCGCAGCAATTGCGCAGTAACACTGACAAATTTTGGTGTTATCTTCATGAAGAGAAGAGTGCCAACATTCATCGGCACTAAAACTATTGAAACTGCTCATAAAATGACAACTCCCACAAGATTAGATGAGACCTGATTTCTAAGATCGGGCTTTTAGGCAGTGTTTGTCCACACCGTTGATTTTCCCTTTTACAACCGAATCTTGTTCACGAGACTTATCCTTCAAAATTTACTACTGTAAAAGTGGAAATTTTAGCGGTGTTGAAATTTTCGCGCATTTCGCGCAACCAGAAACTACCGCAAAAATAAAAGCATGCGAATATTTTTGCTAGCCATATGTTCCTGTGCGTGATGTCTTGATTCCGCGGAATTAAAAACACGCGAAACTCTTCTTACCCGGCCAAGCGCGAAAAATTAGTCGTGCGAAAATATCCACTTTTACAATAGTTTTAACGGCCCATGCCTTCTGAATCAACCATCCAATGAAATCACCAAAGTGTATTTATGATGTAGAGACAGGTTCATTCTCTCCCGTATGATTAATTCATTCATAAATTCATCCCTTCTCTCTTTCACCTTTCAACTCCCTTCCACATAATAACTTCAATGCTCTACATATGGTTCAATGTACATGTAATTACAGACAGATTAGTTGCTCTGTACGATATTAATTTAACGGCTCTAACCTGGACATATTCATCAATGAATATTACTGCACCACAATAATCACATCTTCTCATAACTAACAGTACAATTTATTTAATACATTGTAGTTTTAGGGATCAATTGAATTTTATATAATGCATCCATCTACCTCCTAAAAGAAAGAGTAGAGAGCAATGAACAATAAGAATATTAAATGATTGCTAAGAACAATAATCCAGTATCTAGATATGGGTTATGAATACTACACATAAATATGATAATGGATGTGTTATTTGGGTTTAAAGCAAGTACCAAGTACTCATACACACACACACACACACACACACACACACACACACACATATAATTGTACACAGACATATTCCCACCACCACTGTCAGCCGCAGCTTGTGGTCAGGACATTAGAGATGTTTCATAAGATATCAACATGCAAAATATAGCTCAGGTTGGGGGGGGGGGGGATTTGCCGCTACACCATGTATCTCGACTTAAGCGATTAATGCACCCAACACCCGGTCATAACTCATTTTTCGCCCGCCGATGTTGACAGCCATGTGTGGAGTGAACATCCATTCCTCACGAAGAATGCATCTTGGAAGTACTGCGGCGGCATGCTCTGACCAAGAGCAGGTGTATTCGCAGGAAAATGTTAAAGGGAAACTCCACTCCCTGACGAAGCTAACAAAATACTGGTACCATTTTTTTTTATTTTTTTTTTTTTGGTAATCAGGGATGCTGATGATATCAGTGCAGTGCTAAGTCATCAAAGAAATAAAATTGATTAAAATGGATTAGATGAGACTGAAATTCTCCCCATTATTCTTGTCTTGCTACTCTCTAGCAGCAGACCAATGAAGCAAATTTCATCAAAAAATACATTCATGAACATTTTTTTTTTTCTATTTCGGGGCAACTTATGCAAAATAGCCTTGTGAAATGATAACATGATGTACATATACATGTATATATGTTTGTATCACTGATCTATCGTGGCCTGCTTTGCCACCCCCCCCCCCCCCCCCCCCCCCCCCAATCACCACCACCACCACAACTACAAGCTGCTCAGGTCACAAGTGTGTGCAGTGGAGTACCTCTGACGAAACATTATACGTCATCATAGAGTGGGCACTTGTAAGAAGAGTACTCGGTTCCCAGGGTCCTTGGGGAAATTGATCTTCTCGATCATGAGCGTGATTAAATCAGGATTACCTGCCAGGGTTATCAGGTGAACTACAAGGTACCGCATACACCATATATTTTGCAAGTATGGTAAATATTTTGCTAATTAGGACTTGTAGGACAATTTCACAAGTGGTTGACTTTGCAAAGGAGAACCAGAGTGAGGTCATATAAAAAGTAAGTATGATTTCTTTTCAGGGGAAAAGATACAGACTTAACATCCTGAAGATGATACACAGCATATTTGTGTATTTATGGGAGGTAAAATTTTTGTCAGAGCTCTGTTAAATTGTTGAATATCAGTATATCAGGGAAATTTGTGAAAATAAACATGCTATGAAATATTCATCAAATACAGCAAATGTATAAATAAGCACCTATGGCCTGCCTATAAATACCTTCATAAGTTTTCCCTCAGAAATCGCAACCCAAAGAGGATAATTCAATCGTATGTATATGTGATTTTTCACAAAATTATTCTGGTGTATTGACTTTAATGTAACCTCTTTGAGGATTTATCAATATATACACAATCAACAGAATATGAATTTCATCTTTTTTTAATCCAATGGGAGAGTTCTGATTTAAAGCAAATTTTCACTTTAAACTCATTGAGGATGGGCTAATTTGGCTACAACATGCATTTCCCATCTTAGACACCTGCCCAAGTACTGTATACTAGGGACTCGTCCTCAATGAGTTCACAGAATTTTTTTTTTCCAGCATTCACAAGACATACACATAGTATATTGCTTAACAATGAAATCATACTGTACATCCATACATACATGTGCATCTCATACATTCATACTGAGTGAAATCTCTTTGATTTATGAAAGCTCATTTACCAATGTGCAAATATAGCCAATGTATGAAATCACTTCATAGACGAGTATTGAATAAGAATTGAATATCATACTGCATGGGATGTCACAGTCTACATTTATATGCAATAAATACTGTACTTGGATTCCTCCAGACTCAATGACAGAGCACACAAGAACAAAGAAGACTTTCTTGGGTAAGGTTCATTACTATTAAGAAGAAGAAAAAAAAATAACAAAATAAAATCTATCCATCTTCTGATGTCCAGATGTTTTACCCATGAGTGATCGTTTATTGCATGGCATGTTTATCCATTGACTGTAATGGGCTCCGTGCCCAGTCACTAGATAGATCTCATTCCCGACTTGTCAACACAATTTGCCACCCGGCCACAATTCATCAACACACGGACAACTGCCGTGGCGCAAAAATCTCCCTAATAGTATTCGTGATGAACTTCCGTTCCCCACATATTAGCCTAAGTATTGGATGATACGAACCACAGAACTGATGACGAACGTGCTGCTGTTTGATTGGTGGGGTGGGGGTGGGGGAAACACTCTCACAAAAATTGTGCATCCACGATGTTTCATCATTGAATAATTCATTTCATATGTTTTCAAGGGGCAAAATAAGTGTGACAGAATCTGTGTAATACTTGATACAGGTTCACAGCTGCCTAAGTTCTGTATTCAAATCTATTTGTCTGTTTTGTGTTTAACTGTTCGTCTGATTTTTACTACAAGGCTGGCAGATACCAAGAGCTTTCTCTTCAGATTGGTATCTCATATAGTGATAATTTTGTGATAATCTTTATTGTGATAAAAACAAAAAACAACGTTGATATCATTATAGTTGTATCCATGTTTGTTGAAACTTATGTAATTCAAAGTTCCTTAAAACATTATGTACTCATGTTTACCGCAAGCGTTACGAATATTGCTTTGTATTACTTTATGTGGAAATAAAATCACTTGAATTGATACATTGAGTGATTAAACTTAGCATACAATCTTGTAACTAGATAAGAAAGTCTAATTATCAGTACCCTAGCAATGATATTGAACGACAGAAATAAAGCACAACCAAACTCTTCCACCCTGCAAAATTATACAATTTGTTGGGCAAACTATCACACAGATAATCCCATGGGATCTGGAAACAGAATGTTCCATCAAAAGTGTCTCCAAAGAGAAGTATCGCTGGGTTTAAAGTTGACAATTGGTTGATGTTTGGGAAAGAGATTTGGACAGTTTCCTTTAGGAGTGAAAAAAGGGGGGAATGGAGTTTGCATAGCAACTGCTGCTGGAGCGATTGCTTGCAGATTAAAATCATGTCTCATCATCCGACCCGATGGTAACAAAAGTGACAATGAAAGTGAGAGAAGTCACAGCGAATATATGGGAGCCGGATCAATGTAAAGCTCCTCAAATTTGATCAGACCTTTTCCCAAATGAAATCTGATTGACCCGGCAGACATAAAACCAGTAAAACACACAGGCTGCTCAAACATACAATTTTACACACACCCACACACACAGATTGGTAGTGATGAAGTCCTTTTTCGGCATTTTTGAGTGCATGTGTTTTTCTTCATCTTCTAAATTAGGAGATGCATGCACAGTTACAGTCTTACTGGGAATAAGTAAACTCAAGTACCCTAATACTTGAGGGAGTTGTTAGATCCTGGTTTCACAAAGCACCAACATCCACTGGGACAAATCTTTTGTGGAGTGACAGTTTGGAGTCGATAGAAACTGGCTCTCATTTTCATACAAAGTCTTGTCAATTGGTTCCAAGAAGACAGCAAACAGCAATTAAAGAGAGTAGTTGGGCAGATATGTGAAAAAGATGCTCACATCCGGCGGAAAGTATGAAATTTTGCATAAAGGGGTATTTTGAGGCGCTGATTTCAAAAATTGCTGGATCCAAGAGATCTGATCACGGGGTCGGCGGCCATTTTGAATTCCAATATGGCCGCCGTCAAAGATCCCTATCTTCAGTTCTGAATGACATTAGCCATTGGAATTTGATATATAAAAGCATGAAGATATGATGACTTCAATAACAGACTTATTTGATGTGTCTGACAAGCTGCACGGCAGCCAATTTGAATTTAATACATATTTGCCATGTTGGAGTGTTGAAAATCTCTTTCTCGGGTTTGTAAATTAGGCTACCTGATTAAGCGCGCGTTTGTAGCTGATAGAGTGCGCGCTGATGTATTTACATTGTGACGTCAGTGAAAGGTGCATTATGCTTCCTTTTTGCTGCACTTTTTGACATGCCCGTGAATGTTTGTCGTGATGTTTGTCTTCGTAGCCACATTGGAATTCAAAATAGCAGGCATTGCGTTTGTCAGACATATCACATCAGTTAATATTTTAACTCAGTATGATAAAATACTTGTTTACACCTAATTTCAGGGTCACTCACCACTTAGAAATCGAGATAGGGATTTTGAATATTTCGTCGAGGCGGCCATATTGGAATTCAAAATGGCGGCATTTCGATGTTTGTCAGACACTCCGAATCAATCTGTCATCAAATTCAATGTGTCAAAACGCTCATGTGTACCAAATTTTGGTACCACAGGTCATTCAGAACTGAAGATAGGGATCTTTGAATTTGTTTTGTGATGGCGGCCATATTGGAATTCAAAATGGCGGCCGACCCCGTGGTCAGATCTCTTGGATCCGGCAATATTTGAAATCAGCGCCCCAAAATACACCTATATGCAAAATTTCATACTTTCCGCCGGATGTGAGCATTTCGACCAATTTTTGTTACATATCTGCCCTACTAGAGAAGATCCTACTGGATGAAACAGCAATCATCACAAGAGTGCACTGGGAACATTGTCATTATGTCTAGGTAATGCCGGTCACATGTCTATTACCTCTCTTTTTGTTCCCTGTCGATCTTCACCCTGCGTCAAGACTCAGATCCTAGGTATTGCAGCCATTTTGACTGCATATATTGTTGTTGCACAACAGCACTAACACACCATCCTAAAGCTGGCTTGGAACTGATAAGAGTACAATGGGATAAGCAGGATTCAAGAGCTTTCATTGAAATTGGACCTTAAAATTAGAAGTTGTGAAAGTTTTGAATGTTTTCACAAATCAGTGATTCTAACTTTGCAAACACATACTCAAATTGGCAACATGGGGATGTGTTCATTTCACAGTTTCCGTGATACTGTGCAATAAACAAACCTTCATGAAAGTTCCCCTTTTCATATGAAATTATTAATCAAGTTCAATGCATCCTTTACATCAAATCATTGCAGTCTTTGTGTAAATTATTCATGCTGACTTTCACAGGGAAGAAAGTTGCAGTTGCTTAATAGTCTGTCAAAAACATGATTTTGGAGTTGTCATTCCTTTTTTTTTTAAAGCAAAGGAACTAATAGTCGAGTTTAACTCAACTTTAAAAGGCAAAAATGTCATTACTTCATAATATGAAGTAATGACATTTTTGCCTTTCCAAATTTGAATATGAAAATTTAACATTTTGTAACTTAATTTATTCATTCATTCTCCACACATGGGAAGGATTGCCCTTTCAGCTTTAGTCACATTGATTTTCAAACTTCACTTAATTCATGTTTGATTTGGATGTCACTTCTTTTATCATACTCCACATGTCCATGGGATGTCAACTTAAATATGGAGTGGAATGTACTCTAGATTGGACCATCGTCATCTTCCAGGCACATATATGGTAGCAAACCCAGATCAACATCTTCAGTAGATCATCTGTCCATTAAACTGTGATATGCTGCACACATCCCAGGACAATCCATTAGGATGCATTTTGAACATGCATTATATATATCTTTTTATGACAAGACAGTCCTGGGGGTACACCACAATCATGATTTCTAATGACTAAAACAAACATATAGGCCTTCTAGGTAGAGGCCTACTCCTGTGTACCAAATCCACCGATGAATTTGACAAATTTTACCATTAGCACTCATTTTTGGCCCAAAATGGCAGGACTTTTTACAACAAGCCCTTGGGCCTTATGTACTTTATTTATGTATTTACTTATTCAGTATTCTTTATCCAGATAGATCTATCAGTAGTTTGTGTGTGGCCTTCCCACCCCCCCCCCCCCCCCCCCCCCCCCCCCCCCCCACTGACATCTATTCACTTACATTCAAATAATACCAACGACAGGAATTCAACTTGGTATAACTGTACAATGAAAGAAAAAAAATCCTCTTTGGTCAAAATAAACAAAGAGTACACTTTGGAAATACATGTAGAACTTCACACAGCATGTGTAACACATAATTCAAATTTCATCATAACACATGGAATGGAAATAGTACAGAAAAAATAATGCACTCACAAACACACAAAAACATACTCAGCACATGCAAGAACACACACACTCCCATTTCCTTGTTTATTGTTTGATATTCTTAATTTGAAGTTCATTCAATATCAGCATCATATTCACAACATATATAACAAATACAAACAGAACTACACAGCTATATATTCCAACTTGTGCTGCCTAAATCACATTGTTTTATTATGTGCAGAGAATTGAATTCTTTATTAGCACACATGCACACACATTCATAAGCATACGCACATACGCACACACATACAAACACACTAACACACACACACACACACATACACGCACACACAAACATGGATTTAAAACACATTCATAATCCTCAGTATTCAAAACTCAACATCCAGTTGCTGAGCGCCACCACTGTACAACAGTGGTGAAAAGAGAGGGCATTTCGGCCGTCACTTAAAAAGAGTTATAACGAGGTCACTCACCTGTTCGATTAGCATTTGTTGATGAGATGAGCCCGCGGGGTAATCACCCACAGCAACAAAACAGGCAGCACGTCCACGATGAAGGCACGGAAAGAGCAAAGAGAAGGGAGGAAAGATTTCTTTCAGTTAGAATGACTCACACCAAGTGCCGTAATTAAAGTCATTTAAACTCATAATGAGAGGATGGGTCTTTTTCAAGTTGATCAAATTTTCATGCAACGCCAATTTTTGCCACATTCAACATCTGCATGCACATTCACTTCTTACCAGTTTCCTCCTATTATATACAGATACAATAGTGGATGGATTGTACTTTATAGTCAATGCTCTTCATCTCCTTACTGAATAAAGTATGATCTGTGAAATGCACATAAATTGCATTACATTCAATATTTAGTAATCTGTAATTTTAATTATTAGTTTATTTCTGCATGTTTCTAAAAAAAAACCCACAAATTTTGGAAACAAAATGGCATACACAGTGATTGTAAATAAACATAGTTACAGTCATTGCTGAAATCTATTAGTGTGAATTTTTCATAAATCTCCCTTTATTTCTTCACATGCTTTGCCAAGTAAACTACAACTGTACCACAGGAAAGGGGCGGGGGGGAGAGAAGAGGACAGAAGTCCTGTTTACATACATTCAATATTGGGGTTTCTGAATACTTGTTTTCACAACATGATGCCAAAACAAATAATTTGTACGTGTGGACACACACCCTCTGGGGAAAAAAAGGAGGTATGTCTGTACATTAATACAGAACAAATAGATACACATAAACACACTGACAAATATACAATGTATATACAACAGTACTGTAACGTTGATTATTTTCACGTGACTAATTTTTCACGCTGAGCGAGCGGCTCAAAAACACATTCATGGGTTCTTGAATTCGCGCTGCGCAGTTGTTACCCCGTTCAAATTGCGCAGAGAAAATTGTGAAGATATTTTGTGGGTGTTAGAATTTGCGCTTGCCAGAAATAGCGCGTAGCACGAAACACATAAAAATTTCTGCGTTTACAATAACTTAAAACTGATGCGATAGACAGATGGATACAACCATAAAACAATAAGGCAAAAGATGTGTGTATCATGTGTGTTTGTGTTGGTATTGAGAAGAAAGAAACTGGGAGGTATTAGTGACAATAAAAGACGGCGCATAACGAACATGGGACTCTGCCACAATCAACATTGCCTGCAACGATCCATCAACTCCGTCTTATGATGAATTCATACCTCTCGGCCATTGGTTATGACCTCGATGAAGTGAGCTGAACCACCATATCTAATGCACACTGCCTGTTTTCGCCCACAGGCCAATTTGTCACAAGATAACAACAACAACAAGAAGAAAACTTGCAGGCCCCCTCACGCTTTGAAATATTAATGTTTGTACACATTAGGAGGCTTAGAGAGGGATACGTTGGAACCACAAGGGAAATACGGTTGACTCCTGGAAACACTTATGAAATATTCACCACTCCGAAATGCCTTGTAAATACCCACAGATATGTTCTAGTACACCGCATGATACGCATTGATTCCCAAACACATTTTCCACTGCGCATGCTCCACTGCACAAATGTTTGGGACGAAGTTAATTCTCTTCCTTTTAGATAAAAGAAGAGAAAAAGTTTTTGATTTGACACAGCATATATCATATACATCTGTAAAATACTACCTTGTTCTACCTTCTTTGTCTTTTGTTCAGATAAGCACAAGTAGCTTCACCAGAGTTGAAACAAGAACGGAAACTGTACATTTCCTTGCTATTTCCATTTGATTTATACTGACCACTTTGTTGCATGCATCTAAACTGAAAGAGGTCCTCAAAGGCCACAGTTTCATATCACTTTCTTTATGTTGGGAGAACATGGGTACAAACAGCAAATGGGATAACAATCCTGCACAGAACAAGAATGGATAGTTCCCCCCACATCTTTCCTGATTAAAGCGTTCATAAATGTCATTCAACGGCAAAGCAGGCATACATATTCCTCGACGAAGGAATTTTTCACATCTCAGGGTCGCATGTCAAAGGCGTGACGAGTGAAACGGATCACCGCCTTCCTTCTCCCCAGCCATTTTACAAGGCAAACCAAGAGAAGAGGCAAAATGGCGTCAATGTTTGATCCTTTTTTTTCCCCTCCCCATTTGACCAGTTCATCCATCATACAAAAATTGTTCCCTAAAGTTAGGTTGAAGCACATATGGTAACATCTCCCTCCTCTCCCCCCCCCCCCCTCCCCACACTAAAAAGTTTAATTAAGGGCTTTTTACACTTGTGTTTCTTAACCCCGGACTTTCTCTGATCCAGGACTATCGTTAGTCCCGTACCAATTTTTTCAGCTTTTTACACTCGCCAATTAGTCCCGTACTATCTCTTGTCCGGGGCTAAGGAGAAAACTGACCTTTTTACACTCATATTTCTTAGCCCCGGACTTTCCAAACCACATGAATATTCATGATTACGCTGTGTACTGTACACGTACACGCACGCACCGGTAGCACTTGATTACCTCGTTTCTGATTGGTCAGTGAGGGTCGCACTTCGTCTCCGTCACTTAGCCCAGGATTATTTTTTCGTTCTGTTTACACTCACTTGCTTGGCACCGCCATTGCGGTGCTAACCCCTGCTATTTTGCAGGGCCAGATAGTACCGTACTATCGGTGGGGCTAGCCCACTTTGGCAAAAACGAGTGTAAACAGAAAGTGGGCTAAGGATAGTCCCGTACCAACGGTGGGGCTAAGGCCCCCCCCCCCCCCCCTTAGCCCCACCGTTGGTCCGGGGCTAAGCAAAAATTTACAAGTGTAAAAAGCCCTTTAAGGGCTTTTTACACTTGTGTTTCTTAACCCCGGACTTTCTCTGACCCAGGACTATCGTTAGTCCCGCACCAATTTTTTCAGCTTTTTACACTCGCCAATTAGTCCCGTACTATCTCTTGTCCGGGGCTAAGGAGAAATCTGACCTTTTTACACTCGTATTTCTTAGCCCCGGACTTTCCAAACCACATGAATATTCATAATTACGCTGTGTACTGTACACGTACACGCACGCACCGGCAGCACTTGATTACCTCGTTTCTGATTGGTCAGTGAGGGTCGGACTTCGTCTCCGTCGCTTAGCCCAGGATTATTTTTTCGTTCTGTTTACACTCACTTGCTTGGCACCGCAATTGCAGTGCTAGCACCGCAATTGCGGTGCTAACCCCTGCTATTTTGCAGGGCCAGATAGTACCGTACTATCGGTGGGGCTAGCCCACTTTGGCAAAAACGAGTGTAAAGAGAAAGTGGGCTAAGGATAGTCCCGTACCAACGGTGGGGCTAAGGCCCCCCCTTAGCCCCACCGTTGGTCCGGGGCTAAGCAAAAATTTACAAGTGTAAAAAGCCCTTTAGATGCAATCACATCAAATCAGATAGCATGTAACAACAACAGACATGCAGGAGTGCATCAGTGGAGATATGTAACACAGCTGGAGGCATTTAAAGCCTCTAAATATCACACTTTTGTAGCACTGCACTATGCATGGAAAAAGGATGGGCAGTTATGGAGGCAAAGAGGAAGAGGGGGGGGGGGGAATAAAGATAAAGCTGAAGCAGAGAGAATCCTTCAAAGGGGTCACACCGAGCAATAAGAATGAAGATTTAAAGAATACGTGTATATATAATGTATAGACATATTATGCAGAAAGCAAGAACTAGAGTGCAATCTTAAAGGGACAGAGTAAACAGTTCTTCCATATAATTGCAACAATTTTTGTTGCAAAAGTTTAATCTGTTTTACAACCCCGCAAGATGAGAAATAGCAAAGATGGTACAACCAACGAGATACTAGGCTCACCTCGTGCCTCTTTGGTACAACTGATGAAAGCCCACAGGAATGGCACTTCAGCTGTAAAAGTGTATTTGGCACTAGTGCAGTGTTATGAATCTTTAGCTCTCTGCAATTTGGTTGTGTCTTAAACGATGACAATGACAATGAAAAGTTTGCCACCAAACATATAAAGCAATAAAGGCCAGTCAGACAATAGCATTCAAGATTTAAGCTTCAGTTCAATTCAGTTTTTTATTGATCACAGGCATGAACTTCCTTTAACTTGCGCTTTAATACTATGTATTATTCTACTCCATGTCCAATTTTAGTTTAACATTACTTTGAATATTGCTGAAAATAAAAATAAAGTTTGAATTGAATTGAAATTCAAGCTCATGTCCAAACAAGAGAGCCATGATCCCCCTCCCCCCCCCCAAAAAAAAAAGAAAAAGAAAGATGATAAACTCAATGTCAGATTGAACATAAAATCCTACAGAGACGGCTCCACACTAACTCTTTTCTCCGGTGGCCCGTTTGGGTCAATAAAATCTTTAAATCTGAAATTTTGGTGGCCTGAAAAAGATATGTAGTGGTCCAAAAGAAAAGCAAATGTAAATAATCCATTTTGAATCTTAGTTGCCCAAACGGGCCACCAAAAGATAACTTTTTTATTTTTAATTTGGTGGCCCAACATCAATGCTTGGTGGCCCCAGGCCATGGACCAATGCTAATGTCAAGCCCTGTTATAGATATCCGCATTGTAAACAAACCATGTAAAAAGATGGCATTTTGAGCAAGAAGTTTGCAAGGGGTTGAAATACTATTCATTTTCAAATGTAATCCGGGCGGCAGTGAATTACACTTGATTCAGTTGGGCCAACCTGCCCATTACGGAGTCTCCCAGAGTTACATGTACCCAGTCTTCAACACCAGGTGATAAGAAAAGCAAAGTGAAAATTGTGTGAACATTTTCATAACAGCAGTCTGCTTTGTTAAGAAAACTTATGTGAAGTTTGAATTGTCTCCGAAGTACAATACACCATTGTTGCTCTCACATCCTCTTGTATGACAGAAAAAACAAACAAACAAGCAAACAAAAACCCCTGCAATATCTTGGACATTTCCAATGGTCTCCCAAATACACTGAAGTGTAATGACCTCTAGCCCAAAACAGGTAATTACATAATCATGCAAGATAAACTCTGGCCTTAAACGGCACTATAGAGTTCTATGACTGTCCGTCTCTTGGAAATAAATGCCAACTCGAAACTCCACAATAATTGGGTAACAAAATAACACTGACATTGAAAACCATATTACAGGTCTGGATCAATCTGGTGACATAACCTGGGAACAATGACTTTTGTGGCAAAGGGGTTGTACGGTTGACCAAAAGCTTGATATTCAAGAAATATATTGTGTACAAGCCAATGGAAGAGTTTCTGAGGTGATGGCAATTCATCGACCCATGGGCAAACTCTGGTTTGGTAATGTTACCACATACTCAGTAATTCCAAATCCAACGTTTTGCAATATACACCACATGAGTCATCCATTTGGAAGCCCAAATATTCCATAAATATTCTATTTCTATCGAGTGACTCCTCTGGGTGTTTGGCAAATATGAGTTGATATTGTTCTGTCCCTCTCATACATTGTATTTATTTGGCATTTCCCCCCCCCCCCCCCCATCATGTTATACAATGCTACACATTCTTTTGACTATTTCTATCACTTTCCTTCGATTCGTTTATCAGATATCAAAACTCAGAGGTTTGAGTTGCCAAGTAAATACGGCTACTAGCTGTTATCTCTCTCCATAAAACAAGTGTTTGTTGACATTCAAAAGATAAAAGCTTTATCTGCACTCTCCCACTTTGGAAGGATGGATATCCTCAGTATAAGCAGTTCCCAGCATATCAAACAAGTGTGGCACTTTTACTGCACTTTTCCGTGTTGTGTTTATTCTTTCATTCGCAACTGCATGTTTTGCTCAAAAGCTTTACAACTCCATAGTCTGAGCTTGCTTCTGGTCAAAGGCAATAATATTGATGGTAGTCCCCAACATTTGCATTTGTTATGTGAAATACCTTTTACTTCACACACCAAGTAGACATTGAGGGTCTTGTACCATTTCTCCTGTCACTTTCAGAGGATGCAATGATTGTTGTGATAGGCTGACAATGTAATTCATAATTTTGTGGTTCATTAATAAGGTATCACTATCCCATTCACAGAATGCCACTGCATAAACACAGACTACTATACCTTCAAAGGTACTGCTTACCACTGGCAGCAGTGATTTTAAAAAAAAGGAAAAAAGATGTTCGTGACATCACATTTGATGCATATGTGAAGGTCAGTTGTATCATAGAACATTTAACAATAAAGCCCTATATATAAGGAGATATCGCTATTTTTCTCACTAAACCATACTTGTAAACAGTTTAGTCTAGAAACATTTTTATTATAACTATTGTTCACATTTTGTATATTTAACAACACTTAACATTAATTATACCGATTCAGATTTTTACTTTGTTTATTTCTATTCCTACGTCATATTTTACAAGTATTTCAAAGCACTGAAGCTGATTTTTTGTTTCATCTGCAAATGGTAATTCGTATAGGGATACCATGGAAGGGCAATTGAAGGCTAGCCCGGCTCGGATACATTCGAGAATCCCTGTAGCGAATTGTGCACAGCCTGTAATATCAGTGATCATTTTGAAGAGTGGCCACTTCAAAGTACATATTCACTGATGGGCGATATTCATGGTTTTCAAATACTGAAAAAGTGGAAATTTTCATGGTGTTGAAATTTTCACGCATTTCGCAAAACCAGCGCGAAAATAAAAGCACGCAAAAATAAAAGCATGCCAATATTTTTGCTTGCCATACGTTCCTGTGCGTGCTGTCTTGATTCCGCGAAATCAAAAACACGCGAAACTCTTCTGACCCGGCCAAGCGCGAAAAATTAGTTGCGCGAAAATATCCACTTTTACAGTATACCCAGTTGAGCAGCGAATGAAGATCAAATCTATTAGGCCACCCATGTTTATCCACTCTACTGGGTCTTTAAATCTACAATGACATGAAGCTAAATCTAGAGTCCCATTGGTTAACTAGAACCGGAATTTGTCAACACTGACAAATTAGGTGATCCGATCTGTTCGGAAATCAACTGTTTGAGTCTCCTGATCCCAATAGGCATGACCCTACCGGTTTCATCTGTGTTTAGTGGACATTGGCCGTGTGATGTTTGGATTCTCATTTAGAAAAGGAAGTCAGATCTTCCATCTATGGTACACAATTACGTGTACACTAACGAAGATACAGAATGAAGTATATTTGACCTTTGACCCCACTTTCCACGGACAAGATGACATCTAAGCAAAAAGTGGTTATTTCGTGAAATGATCCTTGAAACATGGTCTTTACGTGTACAAAATATGGGAAAGAAAGAACATGTACTCACCAAGATACAGGATGATACATTTATGACCTTTGACCCTAATTTACATACCCAAGATGGCGTCCGATCAAGTAGTTGTTATTTTATGAAATAATGTACGTGACATGACCTAAACATGTGCAAAATATTGTGGTGATAGGGTATGTTTTTCTTGAGTTATTGCAAAGAAAATTGCAAAAAGAAAGGAATATGAACATACATCGAAGATAAGCTTTAATTTCAACCAAGTTTTTGGACGTGATACCGACAACGTATGAAAAATTGAAGGGCAAATTAACGATAGCCCACAGTCTCAGCTACAACATATCAAAATCTTGGAGAAATTCACCGAAGCATAACTGAGCTAGTGCTCGATAAAAATAGTAATGTCAATTTTCATTTCCATAAAAACTGCACTCCCATAGAGATTACACGTAAACTGGTCAAATTTGACAAGGTTACTTTCAATCCATTTTTACGAGGTGATGCCGTCATCCAATTAACATTATGTTTTATATTTATGAAAGAACATTTCATAAGCTACAACATATTGAAATTTGGATGAAAATTGGCAAAGGATAAGTGAGATACGCTCGAGTGAACTTGATATTTGATGACGTCATTTTGAAAATTTACTTTTTTAACTTTATTAAGAAATTTGATATCTTTTAATCATTTTTTCAGCATAGCCAACCCATGAAATAACATGTACAACTCATCAGCTTTCAGAATATGTCAAGAAAATTGGGGGTCACCGTCCATCCTGACGAGTAAAATCCGATTTAAATTGGCGGTTTTTTGGCATAGTTGCACTGTGTATCCCCATTGACGCACGCGCGGAATTTTGAATTTCACGGGCCCGTATGACGTCATAATGAGTCGGATCGACTTTAAACTTGGTAGAAATATTCCTTGACATTTTGGACATCCGATCCGTGTAAAAAAAACTGAAAATTTCTACTGCATATGAGCTGTGTGTGCCAATATGTGCGCGCGCGTGCGCGTCCGTCCAATTTTTTCAATTTTTCAAAAAATGCTCCAAATGGTCTGAAACGTGTGCAAAAAAATTTTGAGCTCGATTTGAGCATGCAAATATTTCAACGCGCGCGTACGCGCGCGTTCTAAGATAAATATGAATTTTGACAATATGAGTAGAATCCGCTTGACTTAAAATATATGTGACATAAATTTCATTGAAGAATTCTATTCTGTTAATGAGATATGGATGAAAATGTGTTTTCATATAATGACGTCATAGTGACGTCACGGTCGACTGATCACTATGATTTTATAAAATTTTTCGTCTTTGGGACATGATACATATATGGTATGAGTTTGCAATTGATAATGTGATAACTTTCTGAGTACGTAGATACACAACTTTTGTCCAGAAATAAAGAAAGAAGAAGAAGAAGAAGAAGAAGAAGAACAAAGAATCCGTACAGATACAGAAGGTGATCCGAGAGGATACTCGGATCACCTAATTAAAGGGGGGGGGGGGATAGATACAGATTCCTGTTTATCTGGAATCCCAGCATCCTTTACCAAGGGAACTTCCTGTTATATCAGTACGTGAGATTTATTCTTGTGTAGTATGGCTACACAGTGCTGGAAAACTTTTGACTGATATACATGTAAATGAACAGCTATACACAAATAATCAACAGTGCTGCCTTTGAATTTGACTGGATTTTGTGCAATTATTAAAGTGCATCAAACATTAGAAGCTTGCATATCATACCCATTTTCATAGACTATGCGTTCAAACATCACCCTGGAGTGTTTAAATGAAAATTGCTATTTGCCACTAAATAATGACTTCTGATCAATATTAGCAATGTGCACATCAGATGCAACGTTTGTCGTTAATATTCAACTTTTTATTTTTATCTAAATGCTCAAATTAATCCCACAGAGAAGATTCACCACTGTTTAAAACCTTCAATACAAAGAACTATGATTAATCTATTCAAATGGATACTAGTATTAGAATATGGATTACTTCTAATTTACTCTGGAATGAAAATAAATTCAAATTCACAATGGAATGCCAAATGATAGTTTACAACAGGAAAGCCTGCGGTGTTAGAGAGATGCCAAATGACCCAAACATGGGCAAGCAGAGTGTAGGTACAATGGTACATTCATGGTAAAGAGCATACATAAATAACACAAGAAAAAATCTGCCCAATAAAGCTGGTGGATTACATCAAGTACATGTATCTCACCAATATAGCTATAATTAACTATGATCACAGGTTTTTCTTTAAATCATGTTTGTATTCTGCATGTGCATCAGGCTACATGTACATGCGGCTCATCTTTGCCAATCATTATTTATATGTGACCCTGCACCTCAAAACAAACAAAAAGTCCCCAAACATGAATTTTTAGTTAAGACCATATTCTGAAAGAGCAGACTTTAAGCTTTAAAATGATGTATAACTCAAATGAAATGGACTCTCCTAACCTATCTAAATATTGGAAAGAAAGCACAAAGTCAGGAAAATTTTGAAATGAGAAAAGAGGCTCTGAAGTACAGTGTCTATTCAAGCGCTTAATCTTTACCAAACCGTGCTGGCTGTGCGATGAATGGGACAAAAAAACAGGAAGTAAACCACCAGAGTAACAACAATGAAGGGATTATCAGATTAAACTAAAATTAAGCATGCCTCATTAACACATTCTGTCCATAATTAGTGTCAACTTTCAAAGCAGTAGCATTATCTCTTCAAAAGTTATTAGAGTTGAAAGTGAAGAGTGTGGACAAGGTTTTTCAGAAATGAAAAAGGGATTCTAAAGACACACCTAATCACACTTTTCTACCAAAAATGTTCGAGATAAACTGCTGAAAAACACATTTTCCTGCCCGTTTTATGATACCAAATTTTAGTATAATGTAAAAGAAGACCCGCTCTTTCATAAAATATGAAAAAGTCAAGTTCGGCTAGGTTGACCCATTTCACTTATTTTCAGTCCTCATGCAAAATCAGTGTGTGCGACTTTATGTTCGTTTTGAGGTGCACTGTCACATATGCGAAATGTCCTCTGGGGGTGCCAAAGCTTTAATGGGGCTATTAAAAAATGGATTGCAAACAGGAAAAGAGGAAGGACAGCCAGAGACATATCAAAGCACACACAATTTTGGAGGGAATGATGAGGTACTTAACTTGACTGAACAAGGTCCAGTCATTAGCCAGACACGAAACAGAGCCGAAGCTCAGAATCAAGTGAACTGATGATAATATTATATAATTATTAGGTATGAAATCCTGAAATATGCAAAAACTAAAAACTAAATTAACTTGCAAGCACAAAACTCCTGTCCAAGGACATAGGATTGCTAACGCCCTAGAACTGTGTGGATAAATTTTGTGGTGAGGCTGTACTTATTAGGGGGAATCGCAGAAGATACAGTATAATTATCAAGGCAACCAATGACGGCACATACGTGCGATCTCACTCCATGACGATACTGGGTTGCGGAACCGTAATAACGTGACTATTCACCTCAGGTATATGTTTTCACAAGGAAGTCATCGGTGACTGATATACAATGAAGGAAATGGAGAAGAAGGACAGTGTGGCACCTCGCAATTTCCTTCTCCAATCAATAGACAGATGATCTTTGCAGTACACAACAAGATACCAAGCCTTTTTTCTTTCTTTCTTTCTTTCTTTTTGATACTCACAAAGCGGAAGGATTTCCATGGGGGGAGGCCAGTATAATTCAAGAGGAAGTAAAGTCTCTGGCGTTTTAATTCTACCGCTTTCTGTTTTTTCGCAGGAGCCGATCTCACCTGATATCAGGACGGGAGATTCGGGACGCGGTGAGGATGAGTCACTCGCAGGCGTGTGAATGTTAGCTGGAGTACTGGGAATCTATACACTGTGACTAATTTACTCAGATCAAATGCGACAATTCTGGGTTCCCTGAACGCATTACGCTTGTAATGTGTTCACAAGACACAGAGGAAACAAAACTGACAACAACAAAAACAAATTTTGGTCGAGAAGTAAAATCAGGTATTCTTTGTTTTAGCTTATTCATTTTCTTTTTCTTTTTTTGTTGAGGATATGTTTGATCTTATTTGTGTCAAATTTTAATTGAGTATCATTCGTAAAGGGAAATTTACCGAAAGCACTAAGGCCAAAAAAAAAAATTGTTGCATTGGCGTAACATGAGATTTTCAAATAGGGTCGGTCGGGCGGATTTTTTTTTTTTTTTTTTTTTTTTTTGCTACCTGCATTTTACGTGTAAAACTCGTGCTCAGCTCAGTAAACAGTTACAACTGCTGCACCGAATGTGCTGTGTTCATCTATTCTACAAATCATTTATGAGGCCGATATTACTGGAATTATACCCCTTCACAGAATTTAAAGATGTTGAAATCCCTATCCTGAATGTTTTCACTTCATATTTTACTATTTTGACTTAGATAAGATAGATGCAAATTGACCCATATGTACGATCTTTTCATCGCACACGGCGATCTCTATTACAGTCCCACATATACAGATTCGTGTAAGTTCTCCACACAAGAAACCTATGGCAAAACTGTGCACAATACATCGCAGTCTGAATGCTACGTATACACTGAATAAATCTTGTTAAGAGTACGTGTCCGTGTTGGAAACAGATGACGTACTGATCAAGGAAGGCTTATGCGAGGCGCTAGATCTCTCCCTCGTACATCCGATATCCCCAGAGCCGTTTCCACTTCCGTGTTTGTGCGATCGCGATCGCAATCAACAAGATATTTGATATCGATAGCAAAAAAAAATAATAAAAAAACATGGGGTCGGCGGAATTTTTAGGGTCAGGCGGGTTACGCCAATGCAACAATTTTTTTTTTTTGGCCTAATGTTGAGAAAAACACCCAAGTGTTAGACATATGTGCACCTGAAACAATCACCACAGCTTTACTTTTTCATTTATTTTTTGTTACCATTGCAAAGTATGCATTGTTTTCCAATTATATAATTAACTGCACATATATTTCATACAATACTTATGTGTTATGACAATGTGATTTATGATAATATGAACTGATAAAAGTATATTTTGTATTATCTATAATTTTTGCATTGATGGATGGAAATAAAAGTATTCAATTGAAGAAAAAAAAAACACAAAATAAAGTGTATAAAGGTCATGATCAATAGAATAAAAAAGAACGAATAGAGTGTAATAAAACAAATGCCAGATTACAACATCTCATTAACATGCATAATGACAATTTACAAATATAGGCAATGTATCAGTCTTTTTAAGAATGCTTGCTGTTTCAGTTGTGTGTTTTTTTATTTTTATTTTTTGGGGCGGGGGGGAGGGGGATGGGCCTTTATCCTTGCTTAGCTCACCATCATTATTTTTCAGAACACGCTCTTGTTAAAGACAAAAATGTATCATTGTCAACCCAGACATACGCAGTTTCCAGTGTGACATAGACCATCATTTCATTCTCTCCTTTCACTATATAGAAGTCATTAATTCACGCGTGGAAACCTAAATGTGTTCTTCACCTTCGCTTCGCTGAATTGTTGACTCAAAAAGAAAACAAAAAATCTTTACATTCATCACTCAAAAATAGTTCAGACCAGTCAAAATCAAGGTATTATTGCAAGGAAATGTAGTGGTTCTTTGAAAGAAAAAAGAATGTCTGTGAAAGTGAGTTCCGGTGCTTGGAGTTAGTTTGCTCAAATCTTGACGTCGCCCGGTGATGGAAACTGAAACCACTGTCCACTGAGAAGTCTCGCTTTCCCGGGTCACAAGTGACTCCAACGCTCCGTTGGTGGTATAAGGACCTGTCTTCCTGCTTGGAGGGATTGATTCATTTTAGTTATTTCCTGATTTTTTTTTCTTCCACTTTCTTACAAAACAGAACAAGTTTTACATGCAGAAATAAACTGGTTTATCAATACTTTAGAATCTATTGACACTTTCCCTCGCCCTTGTAACTTGTACCCAGCAATGAACTAAATTCAAGTGCACCCAGTAAAGTATAGTTTGACACTCTGAATTAAAGATTGCATAAATGTGATGCTGCTATGCCGGGCAAGCCTTTGGGGAAACCATGGAGTGAGAGGGCTGGCCAGGGCCATGTTTTACAAAGAATCATAATTCATGATATAGTTGATTTCTATTGTAAGTCCATGGCAGCCTGTGTGGTAAGGAAATTTATAATCGATTATCAAAACAGGGCCCAGACATACTCAAGCATCCCTGTAAAGAATCGTGAACAACTTTATCACTGATCTCTATGCAAGTACACATAAAGCCGAAGAATCTCAACTGGACTTGACCCTTACCCACGAGCATACTTTGATTTCTGCACATATTTGCAGAGGGGCGCTTTCATGATTTTTGATTTACCCTGGTGGGCAGCGAGTGAAGATAGATTCAATCGGGCTGCTCATGTCTCTCCACTCTACTAGGTCTTTAAATTTTAATGTGATTGATAATGAAGCTGTGCATGCACGAATGTATGTTGTTGTATGTAACCTTATATCTCTGAAATGGGATGAACAAACAATACAACAACAACAACAACAAAACTTTTAGAGTGCTAGTGACACCATACAACTGTATGTCATCACTCAATGGCCTATATTTCATGACCCATTTTGTCTGTTAGAAATATCATATAGCATCATGCTTCCTAAATGTGCCATCACTTCCAAACAGCAAGGCCTATTTCCTTACCAGACCTTCCATGAGGCAACTGAACTTTGGATAAGCTATAACCCGATTCTTTCCGAGACACAATTTTCATTTCATGTTGATTTCACGGTATATCAATCCAAGGTATTTCATTACCAATCATGACATGATCTGATATCCTACGGCACAAATCTTATGCATTTGCAGATGGAAACAGAACTTCTCACCAGACTGAATGTTAAAGATAGATTCCTACAACTGTCTAGTCATTAAAGTATATATTTTTTTACAATATCCTTTCTCTCTATCACAATTCTCTCTCTCTCTCAGCTATTAGCATGAAAAGATGAAATAAGAAAGTTATCAAAATCCTCTTATCTGTTTGTCATGATAGCGACTGCTGACTTCTACACTGACACAGAAGGCTTTAGAACTATTTCACTTGATAGTAAAAAAATTCCATGTTTAAAACATCCCCCCCCTGTATTTTTTCTTTCCTTTGGGGCTTTTTTTTTTCTCTGGTCCTCCACTATTTGTGGTTGGAAATGAGGCAAATTGAACTGAAGCGCCCTGAACCGAGATATTAGAGATGATGGAGAGTTTTGATTGAGATCAAGACGGTTATAGCCTGGCACACTCTTCATAATCCGAGATCCAGCCCCAGGGCAAGTCATCCATTGCCCATAGTCTGCACCCAGTCCATACACACCCCATCAACTTCATCGTCAACCTCCCCATCTCCCGCTCCCCCCCCCCCCCCCCCCCCCACCCACCGGATGACAAACTTCTTCATTCGTAAGAAATATACCCCCGTTTCATTTCCTCTCTCCTTCTCCCTCTACTTCTCTCTCTCTCTTCCTTTTACTATCAATTCTCAGTTCTGTATCTCCTGTATTAGTGAATTTCCTCATAACTATATATGTATTGACTTTAAAGGGGCATTCCAGACAATTTTCATATGTAGTACTAAAAATCGACAGCTCCATGTATAGATTTGTGGAATCTATTGTGGTCCTTGAGCAGAGAAACAATACTTTGAAAGACCTTTTAAACAAAGTACACTGAACAGTGTTGATGACATAGGAGCCTCACATATTTCAGAAATGTAGAAGTGTAATTCCATTACAATACCACTTGCTTAACAAGTTCACCTGTGTAGAATGTATACATGCCATCTTCGTTTGTTCTCCTTCCTTGAGCCCCAACTCATGCATTCTTATGGTAAGGCTGCCATGTCATCATCCTTGTTCATTGTAATTTGTTATAAATTTTGAAAACATTCTTATTCCTCATCCCAACCACTATAAATTCTAAAACTCTGTACCCAGTATAACCAATTATTGCTCTTCAAATGTAAAGTCTGAAATCATGTGGAGGTCTCCTTTAAATGCATCTTTTTAAAGTTATACTGCACACAGACACAGGGACACACACACACACACATAAATACACACAAACAAACACACACACAAAAGAAGAAAACATAAAGACATTGAAATTACGACCTTGCTGTTACAGTAAGCACGCTCAAAAGGAATATTCAGGATAGGATATCTTGGATAGGATATGTAAAATATTACTACATGTCAAAAAATGTGTTTTTTATCATTCTAAAGTCATTTCTTCTTTAGCTGCAAGGAGATCTTATGGTTGTTCAAAAGTTTTCATCTGTAATTCACCTTGATCACTCTGCATCTGATCATCAGTGGACCGTTTCATGAAACTTTCTGTCAGTGATTTACAATGACAACTGTTAAAAGCTACTGAAATCCTTGCGTCTAATTGGCTGATAGCAAATTTGTCGGTGAAAATCTCCGACGAAATCATTGATG